>NW_020956074.1:107075-254190 GCF_003031625.1 Empidonax traillii
ATTGCTTTCTCGTGATATGGCAGAGCAAGATAATGTCGTTTGAAAGCTGTTAGGAACCATCTTGTAACCAGCCCCTTATAAACACTGTTTTATCTGCCTTGCACAGCCAAACTGTTTGGGAAATGAATGTGTTGACTCATTCTGAGGCATCTCATTTTTCTTGGCACACACAAGCACTTTGGCCAACCTCGTATTAGTAATTATATTACCATAATCCTCATCTTCTTGCAGCTCAGCCTTTACAACTGGCTTACAGAACAAAAACACCCAGGCACAACCAAGTCATTCTGCCTTAACAAATAGATTATGTGAATACTTTCCTTTCCAGCTTGTAAACACAGACTCTGTAACCTTTCTGTCCAAATCAGTAGGTTCTTTATGTTAATTCAGCATTGGCTCAGCTTACTGATGTCAGGTAGAATTCTCAGCTGCAAGACTTCCTACTTGAATTCCCACAAAATGAACACTGTACTATGGTCAAAATCTTCCTTCCCTTTTTATGGCCTTGTTCTCTCTTTGATCTGATATCTCTTTGTGACAAAATCCATATTTCCCATCAAGAGTGGTGCTGAAGTGCTGTATGTTTAGTAACTGGGAAAGTAAAGATTGATTTCCAAAACTTGTAGAAGTATTTTTAGTTCATTTAGTGGCCCCATAAGTTATTTTTACTGAGGAGGTGCCTTGATCTGCACAGTTGTCAGCAAAATGCTTTTGATTCTTTACCTGCCTTACTAAAATAGGTGCCTCCATTGCTATTTTATGGGTGTTTTGATCTTTTAAAGGAATTAGTGCTGACATCAACATTGGAAATTGCCCTTTTCTTACATCTTCGGGTTGTTCAAGGACATTGTGGATCCCAGGATCCCAAACCAGCAGTTTACCAGCTGGACCACAGCACTTGGGCACCTCAGCAGCTCACATGGCTGCACTGAGGTGATGTTCTAAGCAATATTTAAAAATACACCCTTTTTATTGCTGAGTGGAAAGTGCATAAAGGAAAAGGACTGTAAGAAACTGAAATTAATGTCTCAGTATAAAGCATGTACAAGGGGCTGATGAATCAGTTATGAAAGAATAGGTTTTATGCCACTGCTGTATAGAAATGGCATTTTATCCCCCTAAATGTGTTGCAATACACAGATTTAGAGAGGGTGAGGAAATCTATTAAATCCCATTACTGTTATAATGGGTTTGTGACCCAGTAGTTGAATTTTTCTATATCTGTATTACTCCAAAGCTGATCCTGGCTGTATAAATCATCTGTGACCAGTTGTTTTCATTGACAGTGAACCAAAGCTACGTTTGCACGAGCGTGAAAGTAATTAAAGCAGCATTTAGCACGTACTGTTACTTTAATATAGATTATATAAAGAGCTGTTAATATCGCCAAGTATTTCCTAAACTAAATTATCAGACATCAGAGCCGAGTTTGGGTTGTGCTTGGCTCCAGATTTTTGTCCCTCCTGTCCTGTCGCCAGGGTTGTGGCCAGCGGTGCTGTGCCCAACAGCCAGCAGATGGCCCCTGATTCCTCCTTTTTCTTCCAGCAACGTGCTCAGTGAGTTCCTGAAACAAGATTAAAATCTCTTGTACTTAATGAACCTGCTGCCTCGACTCAAGAAATGCTTAAAAATAAACTAAGGCAATTAGAGATGGAGTTAAACTTAGCACAGAGAGACAGGAGGCCAAGATTGCTGTTTGTACCACCAGGCCAGCACAGAGGATTCGGAATAGGGTGCAAGTTCCCAAGAAAATGTTTTTTTTTCCCCAGCATGTTAGGTGGCACAGAGCCTGTGCCTCTGGCCTCCTCTTCATCTACCCATTGGTGCCAGGGAAAGCAAAGGGGGTAGGATTTCCTGGCCCAGCTTCATCCCTCTCTGGATGGATGGATGGATGGATGGAGCTGGGTCTGGTGTCCTTGGTGGCTCAGGCCAGAGGATTGAGGCCTCAGCGTGGCTCGGGATCTGGCCTAAGGATTTGCCTTAAGAAGCAAAGCAGAGGATCTAGGCCTTCCATGTCTGTGTTAGAAACAACTTCCTCTGCACAGGCAGAGCTTGCTCTCCATGTTCCCTGAGTCAGGAATGCTGTGGAAGTGTGCGCTGGGCACTCTTAGGGCAGGTTGTTCTTACCATGCTGGTGTGCTTTCCATCACTAGTTCTGCTCCCACAAGCAGAGCAGGTCCAAGTGCCGTACAGAAATGCTGCTTTGCTAACCTGCCGTCTGCTTTCATAGGTTTTTCAGCCAAATGTTTGGATAAATGCTCAGAATCAGGAAACTCTCCTGTCCTGAATGCAACAGGACCACCCAAAAGCCTTCCATGGAGAACCTTCCATGGAAACTGTTGCCTCAAGTCCCAGGCTGGTGGTTCACAGGGGCTCCTGTTTTGGAGCACTGCGCTTTCCAGCTGTGGAACCAATGAACAGTCAGGTCTTTACAAAGCAGTGAGTAACTTCCAGTGCTGTTTCTCTGATTGGAGTTGGAAGACGCCCCAGGATAATAGGAAATATTTAATCCTTTATATTTCTCGGCATAGCTTGGAAATGATTAAAATGAGTTCAGGCTTATTCTTCAATATACTCATGCAGGATCTTGACAGATGGGAACATTGGTTGCTGTTGCTTAAGGGAAAGGTTAATATAAGTAAAAAGAATTTCGTTTCCAGGATTACATGCATGAACTTGCTGCCAGTAGAGGTCCTGAACACTCCTCCTTTCACATTAGCAGGATGTTCAGATTAAACTTGAAGAGAAGACAATAATGTTAAACATCCACGGGCTAAATTCTAAGCCTGATTTAGAAGCAGGCAGGAGAACACAAAGCCATTTCTGTGCTTTTTGTCTTACCAGGTCTTGCTCTTTGAGGGGCCCTGTGTTTGTTGGCAGAAGGAGTTTGCAATGTGTATGAACAAGTGCCAGTCCCTGTAATTACTCAGAGAAATACTTTCTGCCACGAATCTCTCTCTTGGAATCAAAATAGAATTCCCAACTCCTGGCCTTACCTCAGGGCTGTGATCATTGATGCTATTTGTAGATGAAAGGAGGCTCAGTCTGCCCCTGTGTTTTTCAGAGGGGATGTACAGTCTTGCCTGACACACCACACCGTTGTTAAAGAGCCTGTGTAATTTAAACTGGATTCCTGCTTTTCCTCCTGCCTTCTTGTTTAGCACTGACTTAGGTTGGGCTCGTGTTCCAAATCTTAGCACACTGGGGGGTAAGCTTGGTCACAACCTTGTAAACACGTGATTACCCAAACACTCGTTCCACAGCATTACTCTCAGTGGCAGGGAATGGAATTCAAGGCTTTATGGGAGATTATGAAGTGGAAGAATCGTGCAGTTCCTTTTCTCTTGCAAACACTGAGCTCAGCCCAGCTCTGTGCCAACCTGGAGTTCCCACAGGCATCAGGGGACACTGTAAACGCTTAGCACCTCCCAGGATCACAAACCCTCAATTCACAGGTCTGAAGGGTTATCTGAAGGGTATTTTGTAGCTGGAGGGAAGCTCACAGAGCCTGGGACAAACTGGGCACAGTCTGTTTAAACTGGAAGCTGACAGGCTGAAAAATAAGCCACTTTAGCTCTGCCATAACTTCCTGATAAAGCAGCTCAGCATAATTTCCTTCCCCACACCCCTGATTTTCTGTTATTTCTGTGGGGATTTTCATAGAGTATCAGGGGAAATACATGAAAAGATAAATAAATGGGAAGACTGCAAAAAAAAAAAAAAAAAAGAAGCACTCCCCAAGTTGGGAAGTGTCTGTTGAGCCATAGAACCAATCACTGAATGGTTTGGGTTGGAGAAGACCTTAGAGATCACCTCATTCCAACCCTCTGCCCTGGGCAGGGAACAGGGAATCTCCTGGAGGACCAAACCAGAGCCATTTCAGTTGGATTTCAAGCCAGCTCGGAGCATGTGCCAAATCCCAGCCTCGACTTCAGATGGCTGAGGACCAATTCCACACTCTGTCACAGCATTTCTGAATGACCACGAACAGTTCCCTTCTCTGCTGGAAACTGGGGCATGTTTTATTTGGGAGGCACTTTGGAATCACTTGAAGAACAACATCGTGGAAGATGCAGACAAGATATTGCTGTTGGGGTTTCAGAGGCCATGACGCTGTTTGAGGAGTGTAAAGAAAGAGAACAGATACAACTTTGGAAAGTTTGTTGATAATCTTACACTCCTCCTCTTCAATGGGTTTTACAGGCTTTTATAATTAATCCAACTAGACAAGGGACCAGGATAAGGGAATACTATCCTCACTTTGCAGTTCCACAGAGAAATACTTCATGCCAGAGCCGAGCACTGAGATCCTGATTCCCAGTCTTGTGCTCACATGAAATTTCTGAGTAATTAAACTTCCTTTACTCATTTCAGCTGCTCCTCATTAACCAGGAGTACAAACTCATTAGAGGAGGAACTTTTTGTTACATGTGCTCAGAACGCTGGCACAATGAGGCTGTGGATTCTTCTGAGCCTCTCCAAGTATTACTGGAGTGTAAACACCAATCATGGAGAAGGCACTTCTCGTTTTTAATGGTTGTGTCTCAGAAAGCAAACAGTGTTCAGTGCTACTTTTATTTAAATTTTAGTGCAATTTTCAGGTCTTTACTTACCTGAGTTGAGCCCTTGTCAGGAAATCTTTACACTTCTAAAAAACAAAGAAGAAATTGTATGTTTAAAAAAAAAAGAAAAGAAAAAAAAAAGAAAGCTGTTTTTTACCTCTCTAGCTCTGCACACTCGTGCTGCCAGAGATGAAGAAGTGGCTTCTTCTGACCCAGGAGAGTTTTATTCTTCATGCCTAAGACCAACTGCCCAGAACAAAAAGATAACTTTCAGCTAAGGAAATTTCTTTATTATTGTATTTTTAACTTCAGCTCACATGATCTGTAACGCCCTGAACTGAGAACTATAAAGATCAGAGCAGATAATGCTCCATTACCCAGCTCTTTGAGTTCCTGCAATCCTACTTGGGCAGAGTTATCTGCTTTGGAGGATCAGGACTCCTCCATTTGAGCAATCTGAGGCACAGATCACATCAGAAATTTCCATAACATCTTGCCAACATGGTGTTTTTCAGATCCATAACCTCAGCATGTCTGATAATCAGAAAGTCAGTGGTGCTACAGAGAGCGAATTCAGTACAAAAATGCACTTACAGAAAGACTATTCAGGCCATTAACATCGACTGTACTCTCTTTTTTGTCATTAAAAGTTACCTTCCTAATTAGTTTGTTCTGCCAGTCGCATGCAGGAAACGCAGACACTCTGCTATTCTTACCCATTGCTTCCACTTTGCAATGATAAAGCAGCCCTTTGAATGGTTTCAGGGCTTATTCCACCATTTAATGTGGAATTTCAAATAATCTAACAGATGGCATTGTCATCATTTCTCCTTCCCCACAGAATGAAAATGAACAAACACTTGACATTTCCAATATGTCTTCATCTAATGCAAGAATTTTTAGAAGGCATGGAAGAGTGAGATCTGCTTTGCCTTAGGTGGCCAAAATTGTTAAATGTGTCCTCAAAATCCTACATGAGCCACGAGACTGCAGGAAAAACAGGTATATAGGAACAGAATCAACGTGGTGGTGTCTTGTACCAGCAGCTCTGCCCAGAACAAAGCAGGAACGTGCAATGCCAGAGCTGCTGCAGCTGGAGAATGAGCGGGGAATGCTCATTAGAGAAATTAGCTCGAGCTGCTGCAGTGCTTAGAAATCAGCTCACATTTACAAACCTCCAGCAGATGCATCATTTGGCAAAAGATTCTGCAGGCGGTGATTTTGCCATTCATCAAGGATCACCTCTTAAATCTGGGAGCCGGGTGAGGGTGCAGATGACACAGGAGGATAAATTTAGAGATGGCTGAAAACAATTATTTTGATTAAGTCTCCAGCCAATGAGAGTAAGAGCCTTCCTATTCCTCCCCTTCCCCCCTCCCTCACCCCCCTCTGATGAAGGGGGAGGAGACTGTGTGAGTAGAAGTGATCTTCATTTTCCATGTGGTAGATATTTGGATGTAGGTCTGGCTGCTGCAGGCTCTGCTCAGCGTAGTAGGGAGTGTATTTTATGGGATATGATGCTTTGCTTCTGTGTTAGCATCAGTTAGCCTTGGAAAAGGAGCTAGAAGGGGAATATGCAAGTTTTCTTACCTGGGAAAGGGGAGACTATAGTTGTTAAAATAAAAAAAAAAAAAAAAATTGGCTTCTTCTTGACCTCTCCTGCCACTGAGACGAGCCCTCAGACTGGGTGAGTTGGTTCTTCTGGGAAATCTTTGTGAAGTTGTCCCCAAGCTCCCCTGGCTCCTGAGCTGCTCCTCGCTCATTCCAGCCTCTCCCAGCTTTGACAGTGTTTCCCCATCTTAGGAGCTCTTGGTCTAAAGGCAATGCCCACTCCTCTTTTTTAAGAAACATCAACAAAGGCATCCTTTAACCAGTTTGAGCTGTTTTATCAGAAACAAAATGATGGCTGACTGGCAAAATTGTGTCCACTGAGTTTTGGCTCACTGTTATTGTAGATGTCGGGGTTTTGTCTTTAAAATAATATTAATATGGAGATAAAATGCCACTCTAAAAAAAAGTTATTTTCTGTACAGGGGTCTTCACATTTTGGGTATTTTTGAATAGTAGTTTCCTTTGGGATTATTGCAAACTGGTTTGGGTTGGAAGGGACCTTAAAGCTCATCTTGTTCCATCCCCTACCACGGGCAGGGACACCTTCCACTAGCCCAGGTGTCTCCAAGCCCTGTCCAACCTGGCCTTGGACACTTCCAGGGATGGGGCAGCCACAGCTTCCCAGAGAAATCCATTCCAGGGCCTCACCAGTCTCAATTTCTTCCTAATTCTTAATCTCACCATGACCTCCTTCAGCCCAAGGCCATCGTTCCTCTCTGTGTGTAAGTTCATTGCCAACACAGCTGAAGGCTGAAGTCTGTGCTTATCCCTAAGTTATCCTGCCATTCCTTTTTCCTCACTTCATTTCCAAGTGGATTTGAAGAGGTTCCTCCTCCCCTGCTTGGTGTAGTTACTGCTCCTACTTGCACTGTTATATCAGAGTGGAGTTAAACAACAGCCAGAGCTGAGAGTGGTTGAAAAACTGAGCTGAAGGGCTGTAACTTTTAACACCATAAACTACAATTGCAAAATAAAATAGCAAGAGCATGGAAAAAAAGAGATTTTATCTTATTTACTCTCTGGTAATTGTTGGCACTTGACTACAGTCAGCTGCCTGTCTCTGATTGACAGCACAATTCCAGCCAGAGAAATCAAAAATAGCCCAGCATTTGAGTAATTTTAGTCTTTTTATAGCCTAATACTGTCACAAATAAAAGCCAATGTAACAAGTAGGCAAATGAAACTCTCTTCATAGGTGAACTGGGTAAACTGGGCAGTGCTGTGGGAAGATATACCCAGACGGCACTGAATCTTACTTCAGCAACTCGTGCCCAGAATGAAACGGGATTAGTTCCTTTTTTTTGTTCATTAGACTTAATATTTCTGGTATTAGTTAAGTTCTACATCCAGATTCTTGTTGGGGTGAGGAGGATGGCAGAGGGAGGAGGGGGAAGGACCAACCTTTCTCAATATCTCACTCTGAAGGAACCTCAATAAGTAAATTTCTTACCTGATCTTTGTCAGAAAACCCACTGAGCCAAGCAAACTTAGAATAGTTGGAAGTTTCCCGCTGGAAAATCAGTAGTAGATACTGTTTTTATCATTATCTCTTGAGTTACCTCCTCTAATTTATCCCCACACCATTGAGAGAGGAAATAAAAGAATCAATTCTCCAGGACAGGATGTAGGAGGTCATCTTTTCCTGATGATCTGCAGGTTCCTCCTCCTCAGAGGGAGCAGGGTGAAAGCCTTGAGGAGTTCTGCTGTTTCCCCAGGAACAGTGGCATTAGGAATGTTGATCTGCAGCATCAGACACTTTTCTGCGACTGTTTTTCCTTTGTTACTAATTGCAGGTTTTTAATTTGGTACTTGTAGACAGTGCTGGGCCTGTGGCTGATGTTTTGGCACCAGAACACTGGGTGACACAGTAGATTTGCTGGGGGATTTTTATTAGTTTTTTTGGGTTTTAAACCATTTTAAGCACCTGTCTGATTTGAGGACCGACACACAAGTCAAGCTTCATTAACTTGTGAAGTGGATTAGTCATTAAACACCTTTGTGGACGTTTTAATTCAGAATCAAAGTGGCTTTAATTGGATTTAGCTTACTTGGCTTTCCAAGTAAATTCAGGTAAATCAAATTAAGGTTAATTCAGTGGAAAGGAGTGGGCAGACATCCTCATTATGGGCTACATGGAGCAACTGGAAACAGGAGACTGGGCTGGATGGGGCCTGGAGCAACCTGGGCTAGGGGGAGGTATCCCTGCCCATGGCAGGGGGTGGAAGGAGATGAGCTTTAAAAACCCTTTCAACCCAAACCATTCCATGATTTTATAATCCTAAATGTTGAGGAGCAGTACTCTGAAGTGGACAGGAGAATCTTTGTAGTTTTAGGGACTAGCTTCTTAATTTACCAAAGAAATGTCAGGGGGCAACAAATTGAACATAGATAGGAAGAACAAGCTGTAGCTGCTGCATCTTTGGAAGGACAACTGTAAGTCTGCAATTCAAGCTGGAAGTTGTTTCTTGAAGAGATCTCTTAAAGAAGTGGGAATTTGCATCCTAAATAACCCAGTATCAACACTAAAGTAAAGAAAAAAGGTGAGTTCACTTAAATGGGACATCATCTATAAAATGAGGAATGGCAGGTGAAGCAGAAAATCATGAGTTTCTACGCTATCAGGCTTGTTTGAAGGCTTTTCAGGGATTAAAATAAAAAAGAAAAGAAAAAGCCAAACCACTGAATCTTAAAGAATGCAGGATAAATTCAATCACACTGTTCCAGCTGTGACCAGGGAACCTTCCGTTCACCAAGCAGTGTGTTACTAAATGAACACCCAGGTGACATCTGGCCAAGAAAAACCAAAGTGCTCAAGGAGGTGTCACTGATAGAATGACCTGGCTTTTGTTGCTCTTTGGTAAATGCTCTTTGGGTATTAATTGCCTCTCCTGTGATGCCAGTGAATGTAATTAATTCTTGATGATGAAACAGTTCCAGTAATCCAAATTACTTCATTTTAATACTTTTTTTGGTTTTTTTTTGACAGGAAGCCTCCTATTTGCCAGCTGTTGACGCACTGCCTGGCCCGCAGAGTGTGAAGGATGAGGTGCTGCTGATGACCATTTGGCTGACAAGCTGTGGCCAAGTGGCCACAGATCAGTGTGATGGGCAGGTGCCTGACAAGGTGCTGGGAGCAGCCAACATCTACCAGGCCCTCGTGACGTGGCTTCTCTCTCTGGTGAGTGCATGCAGTGACAGGGCACTAAAGGTTCTGTGTTTTGTCCTCCAGTGAATATATCATCACTCTTGAAGTCTCCTCTCTTTCCAACAGCTCTGAAATGGTGGCTGAACAAAGGGGAAATGATGTTCTCATTCACCTTAGAGTCAGTAAATTAAAGTCTCGCTGAAGTCAGTGGGAGTTGGGTTGTGTCTGTAGTTCATGGAGAAGTAAAAAAATTGTTGGGCCAGACTCACAGTTGTTAAAAGTGGCTGCTGGAAGGTGTTAGACTTTGTCCCTGGCAAAATAAACTAATGGATACAGGTGCTTGTTTCTAACCACTTACTCTAGATAAGAACAGATCCTTTCTGGTAGTTGAGAGGGCTGTTAACAAGTTGGGGACTGCTCCATCCTAATTGTCCTTTGGTTCATGTGGTTTTCTCCTCTAAAAAGCCACCTCTCCCTCTCTCCTTCCTCATGCAACCCCTGTGACCCTTCATTCCCTAGGGAAAACAGGCAATGTGTGTTTTCCCTTCCCACCCTGTGTTCTGGCCTTATTCTTTTCCCCTGGGATACCAATCCTGATCCATTGATGCAGTCAAGGTAGATCTCACCCTGAACAGCCAGCCTGCACCAGGCTTTTAAATCACTTAAACTCCACTTAAACAGAATTAATTGTTAATGATCTTCATGCTTCCATTAAAAGGTTGCTAACATTCTTTCATGTTAGTTCAGTGCTAATGAAAATTGCCACTGGAACAGCCCCAGAGCCTGGATCTTCTATTCAGAGACTGGTTAGCTCATGACCAGCTGCAGTGTGAGCTTTCTTCCCTGTGTTCTTCCCATTAAAACTCCCAGAACTCTGATGTGTGGTAGCTCTCTCCAAGCCTCTGAGGATATCTCATCAATCTATTGCACACAGGTTCTCAAACAGCTGCTGCACAGCAATGGAAAACTCTGCATTTCTTTCATTCAAAGAACTGAAAATGTTGGGGCATTTTTAGACCAAAATCTTATCTGATAATCTGTGTAATTCCACTGATTCCCTTGCTGGTGGAAATCAGCATATCTTTACTGATTTCACTGGAGATGTGCTGGTTGGTGCCAGCTGAGAGCATCCTCCAGATGAAACCATTCCCCAGTGGCAGAGCTGCTGCAGAATTTCCCATGTGAAACCAGTGTTCAAAGCACTCCAGGACTGGGCACTGGTGGTGTAAGTGATCCAGCTGACCCAAGGAAAATCCACTCAGGTACTGTGTTCAGAACATGTTTCTGAAGGCCTTTGTCTCACTGTAAATAGTTTGGGCTTATATATGCAGTAAATAGCAGAGCTGATAATCCATCTGCAGACTGGTGGTGGTGGTATAAACTGTGAGAACAACACTTATCCACCAGAACCCTGGGAAGGAATTCCAGTCCTGTAGCTCCAACTTGCCTGTCTCTTCATCCAGAGCGTGTTCTGGTTCAGGCATCTCTGCCTCCCAGGGCTGCTCTTCCCTTCTCCTGGTTTGCTGATTCCCTGTGTCTGGCTTTCCCATGGCTTTCTGCCCTCTTTCACCTGTTTTGCAGGAACTCCAGTGCCTCCATACTCTGTTTCAGGTGTCACTCCTCTCTTTTTTTCTAATCTGTAATAAAGTTTTTCATGCATTCTGCATGTTAAAATGTATCATGTTTCTGCTGACTTCGAGCAGCCTTAAGCGCCAAGAGTGGTCTCTCCTACTGGAACCCTCTCTCTGTGGTATTTACAATAATAAATTACATCCAGGGTTCATCTTGGGATTGGCAGAAGTCACTTTTTAGCCTCTTTGGTTTAGATCAGTTATGTATAGTGGAAAATAAGGTGTTTGCCTCCCACACACGTGTGCACAAAAAAAAATCCATCAGAAAGAAATCGCCTCAGCCAAACTGAAAGGGGATTCAGTGGATGGGCATTGATGGGGTTTGGGCTATTAGAGCACTCAGCTCCCTGGATTGTTGTGTGTTGGGGGATTCTGCTCAAAAGCAACAGAAAAAGATGAAGAGAGGTTTTTCAGTCTGTCTAAAAGTCCAATTGTGTTCCCCTGGATCCACAGGTGCCTCCTTTGAAGAGCAGCAATGGCCCCAAGGCTCCGTTTGAGGTGGTGGGGCTGCAGCAGGCCTGGAGGGAGGAAGGACTGGCCCTCTACGCTGCTCTGGCCCCAGCAGATGAATCTTCAGCCCAGAGCTGCCCCAAGAGCCACGAGACACAGGTGAGTAGCAGCATTTCCACCTGCTGGTTGTGCCCAGCAGCTGTGGGCAGGTACCAGTGTTCTTGACTAAGGACTTGACTGGACATGCCAGTTGGAGCTCAAACTTCAGCAAGTGCTGCTCTAAATTGGAGTGGGGGACCAGCCTGGGACTGTGGGAACTGAAAGATAGCTTGGGTTGGCAATTAGCTGTAAGCACTCCTCAGTTCTGCTGAATTTAGTTTCTTGTGCAGACAAGAAACCAGCTCTCTGTGGCATCATTTTCCCTCTATTGCTCATTAGCTGTAACCTCGCACTGCAGGAATTTAACTGGCTTCAGAGGAGACACTTCTGTGGGACATAAAATGGATTTTGCTCCTGTACTTTACCAGGGCCTGCCCTGTGCAATAAAACACCAAGCTGGAAGGTTCTTGCACACAGGCACATGCAGATGGCACGTGTAAGATAGGGCATGATGTGAATTTGTGTCCTGAGCACAGCAGAGCTATGAAACAGCACCTGTGGGCTGTGGTTTGTTGGTTCTGTCTTTTCATGGAGCTGATACGACACAGGTTGCAATTCTGAGCATCTTGTTCCTTTTTTTATTTATTTTGGAGACAGTTTTTTAGGTGGTGTAGCTGCTCTTGGCTGGTGTGAATACCTATCCTACCTAGGCAGTGTAGCTGATTCTTACTGGAAAGTGTACCCAGGTGTTGCTGGGGAGCAACAATCTGTGTGTAACCCAGATCTCCTGAGAACCACTTGCTTGAATAACTATCCTGTCACTGAGGATCCTCTGAGGTGCTGCCCTGTGCTCTGCTGAGGCTGCTGAGCTCCTCTCAGGGGGCTCAAATCAAGACTTGTGGCTTTAGTGAGCTGATAGTGGAATTTCTACTCCATTTTTGCTCGTTTCACCCCAATAATGTGAACAGATACACCCCCAGGTATCTGGATTATACCTGCTGGACACATCTTGTGAAGTTCAAATGGAATAGGAGGTGTAAACAAGTTCTAAAAACTCATTTGACTTCCCATACTCAGCTGCAGCAAGAGTTCTTCCCTGGCAGCTGAACAGCAAAGGTTGAATTTTCCATGATGTATCATAAAGCCTGGAGTTTGACAGCTGTGGCTCCAGTACTCCTGCAAGCAAATGATTGATGCTGGCACCAAAATGTCATAAATAAAACACTGCCAAAAAAACCCCCCCAAACAATAAGCATTAGTGTTTGGGCAGAAGCGCCCCTGGGCAGAGGCTGATGAGAGCAGGCAGTCTGGTGGACTGGACAAAGGTTTAATGCTGATTTCAGTCTCAGGCAACTGAATTCAAGATGTTTTTCCTCTATGGAGCAAAGCAAATGGAGGAACAGAGTCTGAGCTGCCTCCTGCCTGGTTGCTCCCTGCTGGTTTCAGCTGAGGGGTTGGGCAAAGCAGCAAAATTATTTATTGTTGTGTATGTTCAAAATATGAGCAGTGATACACAATTGAATGAATATTTGGAGGTGTGGGCTCAGGCCGCTCTGAGCATTTGGTTGGAGTTGGGAAGGGTTGAATCACAAGTTAGTGGAACAGGGGGTACAGTTTCTCCAGTCCATGTCATAGAACTGTGGTGTAGTTGAAGCTGGAAGGGGTCTTTTCAAGGCCATTGAGTCCCACCCCCTGCCATGGGCAGGGACACCTTCCACCAGCCCAGGTTGCTCCAAACCCTGTCCAACCTGGCCTTGGACACTTCCAGGGATCCAGGGGCAGCCACAGCTTCTCTGGGCAACCTGTGCCAGGGCTTTACCACCCTCATCATAAAAACCTCACAGAATCACAGAATGTGCTGAGCTGGAAGGGACCCACAAGGATCATCGAGTCCAACCCTTGGCCCTGCACAGGATCATCCCCAAGAGTCACCCACGTGCCTGAGAGTATCATCCAAATGTTCCTTGAGCTCTGTCAGCCCTGGTTAACTACCAACCCACCCTCCCTTTGGGGAAAGAACCTCTTTCCAATATCCAGCCCACACCTCCCCTGGCACAAGCCCAGGCCATTCCCTTGGGTCCCGTCAGTGGTCACCTCAGCTGTGACCTGCAGGTATTGGGACAGTTCCTCCAAGCAGGACTGTGTGTGGAACTCAGTTTCCTCTTGGTAGAGGTTCTGCCTTTGTGGTTCCACTGACTTTTGTTACTTTTGCTTTCCTGAGGCATCTGTAAAGCTGCTGCTTTCCCCAGCAGAGATCTAAGCTGGTAGGAACAACACAAGTCCAAATGTCAGCAGAGACAAGAAAAATAACAGCAACTGGTCTTGCTGTTCCTCCCCCTGGGCAGCTTCAGCTACAGTTGGAGAGAAATGGGGTGGATTTAATTCCTCACACTTAAATCCTCAGTCCCTCGCTGTACTGTTAGTGTAGAGGATTTTAATGGTTGAATAACAAGATTCTGTTGGGGCACTTATTGGCTCTTGTTCCAGTTGTCTCCTACGGGCACAAAGAGAACCACTTATGAGGGCTTCCCTTCAAACTCTGGCTGGCTTTCCAGGTGCTTTTATTGCACCTGTTTATTATTAGAATGCATGCAAAAGGGACATGTGTAAATGTTTAATATTATGACAAATTGATATTTTAATGTTCTTAATGTGGAGAGGCCGGAGTCCATTTTCAACCCTAAAAGGGAGCTCTGAGACATCAACTTCGTATTTACTGTCATCTGTATGTCTTCTGTTATTTATCTCATTTTATTTTGCCATCCATAATTATAAAAGGAAGTATAATAGTGGTCTCTCCAGGCAAAAAGCTCCTGTTCTCAGCAAATCAAAAAGCCTTTTGGCTTATTCAACTAGGGTGGCATCTATTCCTATATCCAGTAGTTCTGTTTCCTCCCATTTTTTTTGGGTTTTAGTTTGGGATATTTTTATTCTGCCCTTCCCCAAACAGCTAATAAAAATGGGGCAGGTTTGAACATCCTTGCATGGTTTGGTTTCTTGTTGTCAGGACAAATGCATAAACACAGATCTCTTGTAATCCCTGCTCGCTGATAGACAGGCTGCAGTTCCAAGCATGTCTGATGGGAATTAAGGTTTGTAAAGCCTTTGCTTTCTAAGAATCTTCCAGGCATTCCCAATTAGGCACACTGGCCCTGTGCAGGGCTCTGTGGCTCCTGCCTGTGCACTTCCTCACTTTACTCTCTGGTGGCTCAGAACAGCTCACAGTCATTAATTTTGGGGCTTTTCTGCAGACCTTTCTTCCTTGAGCTCCACTTTCTGTGTGCAGTAATCATAGAGCCATAAAATATTCTGAGCTGGAAGGGACCCACCAGGACCATGAGTCCAACTCCTGGCCCTGCACAGGAGCAGCCCCAAGAGTCACACCATGTGCCTGAGATAGTTGTCCAAACCCTCCTGCAGCTCTGGCAGCCTTGGGGCTGTGCCCACTGCCCTGGGGAGCCTGTTCAGTGCCAACCACCCTCTGGGGGAAGAACCTTTCCCTAAAATCCAACCTGAGCCTGCCCTGACACAGCTCCAGCCATTCCCTGGGGGCTGTCCCTGCTCACAGGGAGCAGAGATTGGAGCTGGCCCTCCACTGCCCCTCGTGAGGAAGCTGCAGACCCTGATGGGGTCTCCCCTCAGTCTCCTCCAGCTGAGCAGCCAAATGCTCTCAGCCCCTTCCCTGTCCTTGTGTCCCTCCTTTGGACACTCCCCCATAGCTTCAGATCCTTCAGATATTGTGGCCCCCAGAACTCGAGGTGAGGTTGCCCCAGTGCAGGGAAGGATGGGGCCATCCCTTCCTTTGAAGAGCAGGTGGAAAGAAGATGCTTTGCGTAATTGTTGTCTGTTAATTTCTAATTAGGTCTCATTGGGGTCATCAGTTTTGCTCTCTGAAAGTTCTGCTAATTAAGAACCAACCTGAAGAACAATGAGGCTTAGAGGGGAGGTTAAATGATGGAAAACTGTAATTTAGCAGTGCAGTATTTGATGTCAGTGTATTAATATTAGTCTCAGTCTTAAAAAGCATCATAGAATGGTTTGGATTGGAAGAGACCTTAAAGCTCATCTTGTTCCACCCCCTGCCATGGGCAGGGGCACCTTTCACTTGACCAGGTTGCTCCAAGCAACCAGGCCTTGGACACTTCCAGGGGTGGGATGTTAATATATTCATTCATGTCTCTATGAAACCCTTTGAAAACAAGTGTTTCATTGGACTGGGCTGTTTTATGGTCCTGTTTATGGCATTTCCTCCCTCTCTGAGTGTGGTGTAATCTGCCTTGGAGGACTATTTGTGAGCTGATGGATGCCATGAGCAGGGTGTGATGGTTTGGGAGGCTGTGGGGTGTCACATTAGGGGTTTGGTTTGGTGAATCTGAAGTGCAGCTGTGTGGGACTGGAATCTGGGATGGCTGCAGACAAAGAAGGAGCTGTTCCAGGTGCAAGGTACAGACAGAAAGCTCCTAAGACAACCACAAATTGATTTTTAACCATTGACTCTTTGCAGAACACAGAAGATCTACGAGGACCATCTGTGTTTTACCAGAAGATTTCTGCATTTCTTGCCTCTACGTGGCTTCCAGATGTTATTTGGTGGAGGGCAGAATTGGCCAGTTGCTTCCAAAACCAGCTGTGTCCACTTCTTGAAATTCCCTCTGTCTTGCTCAGTAACGTTGCTGCTGTTAATCCTGACCCTCAGGTACTGAACAGAAAAGCTTGGAGTTCTGGTAATTGTTTTCTCAGGTCCAGTAAAACTTGTTCTTTTAGTGTTAACAGATATTCTTGTTTACTTTAGCAAAGTATTTAAGCAGGCTTAAACAAATGCTTCTAATATCAGAATATTCTCTGGTTCTGTGTGGGAGTTACAGGGATGGAGCACATCTCAAAATCAAGAATTTCCAATCTCTTGCCTGCCTGGAGATGTCTGCAAGAATACTTTCTGCTGTATTTAAGTAGAATAATAATTAACTTTTCACCTCTTTCAGCTTAGCAAGAGCTCCATAACAAATATTCAAGTGTATGAAACGTTACAAGAACTCATTATACTGAAGGGGGGGGGTATTCCTTGAGGGCATCCAGGCTTGCTTTTAGGCCTTTACAAACTTTCCTACCTTAGTGTAAATATTTAGAGTGGGTTTTCAAAGCAAGTTTAATATGGCCTGATTTCTGTACCTTTTGAGGGAATGTTCTCCTTGTTTCTTTCCCATGACTTCACCTCAACCGTGGTCTTTTCCCAGTATTTCTAAAATCGACAAAACTCTTGAGACACAATTCCAGGGAATGGCAAACCCTGCAGTTCTGCTTCACGGGGAAGTTTTTAGTTCTGAAAATAACGTAGCAGGAAAGGTTATTTTGGAAATAATGTCTGCAATTTCAGCCAGGCTTGAGGATTACTGTGACTCTGCGACAATCAGTGCCATGAAAGCTTAGGGGCTTAGCAGTGCACTTAGCAATTTGCCTAAAGGTTTATCCCACTTTCTGTGGAGGAAAAAGGAGGCTTAGTGTTGTTGATTTGCAGTCACCGTGGCTTTCAAGCAGAAGCAAGTGCCATAAAGCAGCCTGACACACTCGTAATAGATAAATCTGCCGGGGGTTTTAAGGCATAAACCCAGGGAATGGTTTAAAACAGTCAGGGCTTTTATGCAAATCCCTTATTAGGGGAATTATAAATCATTAGGAGTTGAACAGCAAGATAGCAGACACTTTCTGGGGGTGGATCTTCGCCTTGATGCCGTAGAAAACCTGAAGTCAATTCAAAAAACCACGTTCACTTCTCAAGTTCAAGTCCTCTGTGCCACCCAGGCCCCTGGGGCTGAGTTAGGCTGTGTGTTTGGGCTTTTCCATGGAATCACGGAATCACAGGATGGGCTGGGTTGGAAGGAACCTTAAAGACCATCTCCTTCTACCCCCTGCCATGGGCAGGGACACCTTCCACCAGCCCAGGTTGCTCCAAGCCCCATCCAGCCTGGCCTTGCACACTTCCAGGGGCAGCCACATTTTTTATAGCTGTTTAAGCAGAAAAGTTGATTTTCAAAGCAGGGCTCAATGAGCCACACTCACAGCAGGCAGCAGCTAACACTGATGTGTGCCCTGAAGCTTTACAAAGTGGTACCAACTGAGAATGTTCCCGAGTGTCATTAAAATACAACCAAAAAGTGCTGCATAGAAAATTCAATATCATATTCTTTTAACTTCAGTGGCTTGAAGGTTTGGTGCAAAGCCAGTGATCCATGCTTTGCTTTTTCTATATTTATATTTGTTTTGAGGTGCTGTATACAAAATAAGCAGACCAAAGAACCTGCTCCCATGTGGAGAAGCATTCAGTCATGCTTTTGCTCCAGGTAGATTAAAGACAGAAATCCTGACAGGCTGATGGAACAATTAAACCCCAGGTTAGGTTAGGAGTGACAACACCTCTGTGAAAGTTCTTAATGCAAGGTCCCTTGTCAGCAAAAAGAGGATTTCTTCATATTAGCATAAAATAAAAGTACTCTCTGCTGTTAAGCCTTAAGATGCATTAACCTTAGGGATACAGGCAGTAGATGTAGTGTTGATGCTGCTTTTCCTCTGCCTGTTTGTTCCATACTGAAATTCTCTTCCTCTCCCTCAGCTGTTCCAGACACTGGGATGTTTGCTCACCATCTTTTGGTCTCCTTCCAGAGCATCTCCCACCTGTGACCTTGAACTCCCCACCTGTGCAGGTGCCTGCCAGGCCAGAGCAGTCAGGGCATGGCAGTGCTGATGGGGTCAGGGAGGTTTTCAGGGATGGAGGTTCCCCTTCTTCCTCAAGTGATGAGATTTTTTAATTTTATTTCCAGAAAATCCATTTTGTTGCTCTTCCAGGTGTTCAGTTCCCTGCATGCTGCTCCTTTAGTAGATTCCCTGCTCTGACATGAGGGTTGTGTGTTCTCTTTTAAGACAATAGTAATGATTAAGGGCAGGTGTACACAAAGTTCCCTCTCTGCTTTTCACTTAAGCAAATCTCCCTTTTTTTTTAATTAGTTTTTTTTTTCTGTTTTGTTTTGTTTTCCTGGCTAAGCATATCTAAGAATTCCAGACCAGGGTCCAGGGAGCTGATACTGCCCCTCAGTGCTGCCAAAACCAGCAGCCAGCACAGACTGACCCAACAGGAAGGTTGATGGACGGGAGAAGGCTGGCAGAAAGTGGAGCAGTTCTTTCATGTGGGATTCCAGACTTTTGGGTTTCCCCTGCTAGAGTTGATGTTAACTGTGTTACCAGAGGAGCCTCCCAAACACAAGCTTCGAAAGTTGCAAATTTTACTTCAAATACAGAAATAACTGTGTAGTCAAGAAGAGCCCTACATCGCTGATCAAATCAAAATCCCTGTGGATGCCTTGGAAAAGTGGAGCCTGGATGCAACACTTGTAGCACTTAAAGGACCTGATTTAAAGATGCGGTTGCCTGAGCTCTGTGTGCAGCCTCTGAAGAGGGAGTGGGAGGCAATTGCAGAAGATCTTTCAGGTCTGTGAGTCTGTGTTTCAGCATGAGCTCAGTGAGAACGCTCTGAGCTTTAGAGTTTGAATGCTGTGACATTATATGACCTAAGCTGGGCCAAGCCACGTTTTGTTTTCCAGCCTGAGCTGCCTGGAGTGCAGCACAATCTGCCTAGCTCTGATCCACAGATTGCTGTGAGCTCTGTTTTACTGCATGGATCAGGGCTGTGCTCTCCTCCTCCAAAGCTTGAAAGAGTTGATTGCTGTGCAGCTGAACTGGGCATTAGGGAGGGATAAAACATCCACAACAGCTCTTCCACATCTGCTTCCCAACCCAGAGCAGCAGGATGAGGCCTGCAGCATGACAGGAGTCCAGCAGCTTGGCTGGCTGAAATCCAGGCTGAAGGTGGAAAGCATGAGTTTCAAAAGGACAGGTTTATCCTGCCCTTCACTTTCCAGATCTTGCTCCTGTCTTGACTTTGTCTGAGTTGGTGCAAAGGGTCTGATCTTGCATGTCTGGCACCCTGAGTTTGCTGTGCAGCCTGAGAACGTTGTATCAACAGCTTTGGTGGGAGCACATCACCTGATTGATGATTCCACGTGGATATGAATTGTCTGTGGGTGAAACATTTGTGCTGGGCCCTCACCCCTGTGCATTTTTAGGAGATCATCTATATCTGCAGCACAGAACAGCTGCATGGCTGTGTCTTCAGGAGGCAGAAGGGAGAAGGTGACATCCTGGCCTCAGCTGAGTCCTGCTGGAGTCTGTCATTGATTTTCCTGGAGCCAGGAGTTCAGGCAGTCACTGGTATTTGTAAGTTAAAAACCCCCTAACCTTTAGAAGCAGGAAGGACTACAGTGATGTCTACCAGAGCTGGCACAAAGATGAAGGCATAGCTTGGGGAGGACGAAACCATTAGAGTTTTTCATTCTTCCTAAAATTTGATAGCTCGCATTTAAATTGTGCCCAGTGCTCATTACTGCAGAAAAGAGCAGCTTGAAAGAGCTCTTGAGCTCATGTTCTTTGCCATTAGTGCTGTGCATGATGGGCACAAAGGCTGGGAGTTACTGTCTCGCTCTCTCTTCTGTGTTTAAAGATATCCCTTTCCCTGTCCAGAAGGGGAACAATGGGAAGTGAGATCCATTTCAAACTGCCTGAAATAACAGTTGTCTTCCTTGATTAGCTGCCTTTATCCCAGCCTTTTTGCTGACTGGGATCTTCCTATGGTGCCTCCACATTTCCTGTAGGATCTTTTCTTTCCTATAGCATCCTTTCACTTATTAGTCAAATTTTAAAAAATTAAAATGTATTAATATTAATTAAATATATCCTCTTTTGTGAGTTCATTTAAATGAGAACCTACAAGGCAAGAAGTGTCTCCTGCAAGTTGCAAGCTGAAGAAAGCTTCCAGAAAGAGGAAAAAACATGGAGATTTCCCATACATTATTCAGATGAATGATTGGTTCAGAATATGGAGGAGAATTATGTCAAGGAGATCCTGTGCTAAATTCTGTAAATACTAAATTCCTTAGCCATCTGAAGAGAGAGTGCGCAGCGGGGAGGGAAGATGTGCAGGGGACCTTGTGTTAATCTGGATTCCACAAGGAATTTTATGTTAATTTACTGGGATTCAGGGCAGTGGGGAGAGGAGAGAGTTTGAGAGCGATGCTGCCTAAATCAGGGGCACGATTTGGTGAATCACATCACACATGAGCTGGGCTGGAGAGAGAGAAGCTTCCTTTGTTGCCCTGGTATGCTCAGTGGGGGCTGGAAGGGAGAAGTTCCAGCACTGACAGTGGCTCTGGAGGTGCTGGGAGATGCAGCATCTTCCTCAGAGGGGTCTGGGGTTTCCTCACAGTGATAACAGCTGAGCACAGCCCTGCCTTGGAAAGGACCTTGTGTGTGAGGAGATGAGACTGTGCAGTACCTGGGGATTCTTCCTGCAGTTTCTGTTTTCCTGCTGGGGCTGGGAAGCAGCCTGGAAGACTCACTGCAACTTTAAAGACTCTCTTAGATCATCTGACAGCCAGAGCTATCTCTTTGTTGTCAGAGATGGGAGCAGAGTACACTGGAAGCACAAAGAAGAGATCATGGGTTTGGTTGTATTTCTGGATGAGTTAAATATTCATGGCTTTGCTGCACGCAGTTCCAGCCTTCTCTGAAATGTGCTTTTTCTTGTTTCTGCTCGAGATTTTACACCCCATTTTTGTTCTGCTGTGAATTCCCTTCCCATAACTGTCTGGCTTCATCTGGGTGACACTGTCTGAAACAAAGCAGTAGCTCAGGGTTTCTTCTAAATGCTTTTTGAAAAACTAGTGAATGTTTAGTTTAGTTATGGTACAAAGTGGTCTTTTTCAGTGTTGTAGCAGATATTGGAATGTGCTACTCAAAAAAGAACAAAGATAATTGGCAAAAAGGAATAATACAGATGGGCTGTTATGGATGTGCCTTCCCTTCCTGCTCTTCCTGGTTGTGGCAGTTTGGATGGAGAGGATTTCAGTGCTGGAAGAAGCCCTGCAGGCACAGCATGGCAGTGGTCATGGTTGTGTGAGTCTGTGGTTTGAAAGCTGTCATAGCATAAGTCAGAGCATCCCTGGGGCTGTGCAGCTGCCACTGGCTGATGAAGGGAACCTTCCTCCCTGGGGTAGTGCCTTTCCCATGAGATGTGAAGTTGTTACAGTGCTGAGCCTCACAGGAGAGAGATTTTCAGGTAGTTATCCTCCTCTTTTCTTGTGGGGAAATCTCCTCTCCATCCACCAGGAGACAGGTCAGCCCTCAGAGCTGATGGATCCGCTGGCCTGGGAGAGGCTTCCTCAAATGCTGTGTTGGCACAGAAGTTTTACAGCTGCTCTGATGATGTTGGGGGTGTGAGAGGAATGGGCCCTAAGGTGAAACCAATACAATTCTCACACCTACACTCTCGTGGAACATTAAAAGTAGCACTAAAGTATCATAAATAGTGTCGACCTTGCCAGTTCTTTCAGTGATTGTAAGGTCCTGAACTGCCTGGGGAGGGTTGCTCTGTGTTATGTGTTAAATAGGGCTCATCTCAGTAATATGATGACTGAGTTGATGCAATTCTCTCCTACATACACAGGGAAAGTGACTTTCTCCCTGGTTTTCCTGCTCATGGATAGGAAGGTTATGCCAGGAGTTCATCTTAGCCAGACTGGACAAAGCAGGGCTCTCGTAGCACGGCCATCTGTCTGTCCCTAACTCGTGAGGAGAAGGACTTTTCAGGAGAACTGAGACTTTTCAAACTTCATTTTCTGCTTCTTTGGGAACTCCCACTCAGGCTGGTTGGTAGAAAACAGAATCTGACTGATCTCAGGAACTCTTTCCCACAGGTGTGAATTCCCAGATCCCTGCTCTGGCAGGGAAGGAGGCTGGCCTGGGATCACCCTCATCCCCAACTTACACATGGTCCTTCCTGAGGGGCAGATTTTACCTTGGATTTCCCAGTGTGTCCCAGCTGGGGCTGGATGATTACCCTGCAGGTTTCTATGGAAATAGAGGCTGGTGTTGGTTTGACCACATTTGTCTCTTCTCTTCCTTCTTCTTGAAAGTTCAGAGATGTGAGGTTTGTTCAAGGAATAACTTGAATAAATAGAAGACTGGGGTCTTGCTGCACTCCCCGTCTGTGCACTGGGAATACTGGACCAATGTTGCACGTGGGAGCTGACACATTAAAAACAGAGGTGGTCTTCTGTCTCCTTGAATCCCCTTCTCCTCTGATGATGTTTTCCACAGCAACCAAGTGTAATATTATCAGTGGAAGCAGCAGAGCGATGAATGGCAGGACAGAATGGACAAATCCACTGAGAGATGCCAAAGCTCTGGGTTTGGTGTAGTTGATTTGATTGAAACAGCATGAAAAGTGAAATCCCCTGTTCTGCTTTTAGGCAAATACCTCATGAAGTGCAGGAAATAGAGGAAAGAGACAACGCAAAAGGCTACTGGAGTGGAAAGGCAGTTGTCAGAGGGGGTTTAATATTCAAATTAATTTGATTTTCTGGTTATTTTAATAACATCTGTAGAATGCCGTGAAGTGCCTGTCGTTGGCCAAGCAGCACACCCAGAATCTCACAGGTGATTACACAATTAATCAGCATTATTTGTACCTCAGAATGCACAATGAATGCTTCTCCATAATAAAAGTCCTGATGAGACCACCTTGAAAACTAATTTCTTTTTCTGCTTTTTGAAAAGGTCAGTCCACGTGAGATGAGGACAAATTACCGACTGCTGTAAATCAGAGTAGAGCCTTTAAAAGTGAAGCCACACCTGAGCCTGCGTCTCAGAAGTGACAATTTTTTTTAATCCTCGCAATGAATCCTGCCCACTGTGAACTCTGCCTAAATGCATTTATGTTTCTGGAATGTTCAATATCAATTCTTACCAAGCCAGAACTTTGACAAAGATGACTTTCAAAAGTTCTTTGTCCCTGGACTGTGGCCTTGCTTACTGAGCATCCAGTCACAGCACATTCTCATGAGTGACACATCCTTACACTTGCACTTCTACAAGTTGCTTGCTTGGCTGCCCAGAAAATGTATGAGAAACAAAAGAAGGTGCTGAGCCTGGGAAATGCTGCACTTGTGACCTAAAATGGCAGCTTTTTGCCTATCCCTGAGTATGTGACACAGTAAGACTTGCAGATATGTGTCACTTGTGGTGACATGAGCGCATGTAAAAGTTCATGAAATCTCTTCCCTAGCCTTCCATCTGATTAGTTAATTAGAGCATTGCTTTCACAGAGCCCTTTTGTGCTGAGTGCTCAGCACAGTCGTGGAGAATGGAGGGCTCTGCTCGGATCCATCTGCAACGGATGCAGCTCCTGGTGATGCCTGTGGGTGTTCTGTGTGCTGGAGAGTCTCAGGGTTGGGCACTGGGAATGCTCAGGCTCTGGGGAACTGGTTGCAGATCGATATTCTTGGGATGTCACTTAACTGATGCAAGTGGAACAATTGTAAGAAAGCAAATGATACATTAACAACATTAATGAGTTTAACCCACCAACCTGCCTCCTTAGGTGCTCTCTAGCCATAAAATACTCTGTTTTTCCAAGCCCTTCACTTTGAAAGACCAAGGTAATGCCCAAGTGAGAGATGTCCTTTGTGTGTTTCAGGCAGTGGAGAAGGTGTTTGCGGTGCCAAATGGATTTTACTGGCAGACAGTGGAAAGTGGTGACGAATACTTCCCTGCCAGCAGTGCCATGGAGGCCTGCAGAGATGCAGACACTGAGGTAAAGAACAGCAAGCACACCACTCCTTCCTGACTCGTGGGAGACACTGAGAGACAATGAGGTGACCTGGAATGTTTCAGTCTTGAGGTTGGGTATAAACGCTGGATCTTGAAGTATTTGTCCCTCAGACCTAAATGTATCAGCTGAGTGTTTCATGTCATCAGTATTGATGTGCTGATTGCTCTGAGCCACAGAAGATTAAACCTTGAAATCTCTGGGTTGAAGAAATTGCTGCCAACAGGATGCATATCAGTAACAGTAGACGAAATTTTGATAACCTGAAACCACTTGACTGTAAGCCAGGATACAGCACAGCTTTGATTAAACTTGGGCTTCGAAAAATTCAAGGAAATTTTCAGGTTCTGGTACTACCTGACTTACAGTAACTCTGTATGTTGTATGAACAAGTAGGAAGTAATTCTACTTATTTTACTCCAGGAGAAGGGAAAGTTAAGGTGACTTAAATTAGCTCATGTTTCTGTCTGTTTAGGAGTGCACATCAAAATGTATGGGACCTAATCCTGTGTAAAATAATTTGTAATGAGAAGAGCAGAGCAAGATCCAGCAGCAATAACCAGAGCCAGCCAAGAGTCATAGAACCACAGAATGGTTTGGGTTGGAAGGCACCTTAGAGGTGCCTCCTTCCTGTTAAGGGTGGGATGTCACAAGTTCATCCTGTTCTACCCCCTGCCATGGACAGGGACACCTTCCACCAGCCCAGGTTGCTCCAAGCCCCATCCAACCTGGCCTTGGACACTTCCAGGGATCCAGGGGCAGCCACAGCTTCTCTGGCCAACCTGTGCCAGGGCCTGACCACCCTCACAGCCAGCAACTCTTCCCAGCATCCCATCTAACCCTGCCCTCTGGCAGTGGGAAGCCATTCCCTGTGTCCTGTCCCTCCATCCCTTGTCCCCAGTCCCTCTCCAGCTCTCCTGGAGCCCCTTTAGGCCCTGCAAGGGGCTCTCAGGTCTCCCTGGAGCCTTCTCTTCTCCAGGTGAACCCCCCCAGCTCTCCCAGCCTGGCTCCAGAGCAGAGGGGCTCCAGCCCTTGGAACAACTCTCTGGCTTCCTCTGGACCTGTTCCAGCAGCTCAGAACCTTTCTTGTGTTGGTGGTCCCAGAGCTGGACACAGTGTCCAGGTGGAAAGCCACAGTGACAAGGTCAAGCCAGGAAATCCATGAGTTTGGACAGTGGCCAAAATTGGTGACGTCCAAGACTGGGCCAGGTCCACCTCAACAAAACTCTGACAGAGAGAAAAGCCAAGTGCCAGGCTCCTGAAAAGAGGGGAGATGGGCACTTCCCGAGGTTTCCTGGTGCTGGATGGCTGTGTTATCACAGCTGGCCCCAAGCCCAGGCAGCCAAGCTCCAGGGACTGTGAGCAGATACAGAAAACACTCCTTTACTGGCTGCTCTGAGCACTGGGTTAATATCTGGAAAGCTTGAGCTAAACAAACATAAAAAAATAGAGCTTTTATTCCTAATTAGCTCACTTTAATATGATTTGAGTAAATTTATATCTTCATTTAGCAGGCTGGTATAAGCCTCACAATGTCTTTATGGGGGAGCAGCATTTCATTTCCAGTGTCCAGTAGTGATGAATTCATTTGGCATTTGCTGCAGCCGTAAAACCTTGATCTGGGGAAATCCTTGTGCTGCATCCAGGAAAACTGTGCCCAAACTTGGGGCCAGCACAATCAGCTTGTCTGATCTACAGCTAGGCTGTTTGTTATCCACAGCACCACACAACTCCCTGTTTTTAAGCACTCGCTTTCTAAAACAGTTTGTTTCTCTGGTGGGATAGTAATAATAATTTGCTTCCCTTTGGGGTATAGACATTCAGAATGTGTTGGTGTGTGTCTTCCTACGTGCCAGAATGGGCTGAATTGGATTAGTCTGGTAGAGGAGAATTCAAAATGTAAATTTGGGAGAGTACCAGTCATGTGTTTGCCGTTTGATCCTTTTTTTTTTTTCTTTTTTGATGTTGATGACATCACTTTTATAAGTATAAAGAAACAACCAGTTAGTCTGTTATCATTTAATCCTCTAGAAAGATGGGCACGTGGTAGTGCACAGAGTTAAACAGCAGAGATGATGTGCTTTGGTCTCTGCCCCAGACACCTTGCAGGTTTACATGACAAAAGGCACAATTCTATCAACAGAAATAGATTAAATTATAATTGTCAGTGATAGTTGTGATTCAGCCCAAAGCTCAGAGCCTTCCTGTGACCTGCACACAAACATAACCCAAAACCAAGCCTCTCTGTAGCTCCTGCAGTGTAGGTCCCTCCTGGGAACCAAAAGTGAGCTGAAGGGATGCAGCTGGGAGGTTGCTGAAGGCTTTTAAGCATTTGCCCCATTTTTCCCACCGTGCTCCTTCTGCTCAGGTTGCCGTGGTGTTGCTGTTCGAGAGGCTCCTCCGACACCCCCTGGCAGCCCATCACCTGCTGCAGATGGTGCTCAGCTCCTGCCTGGATGTCTGTGGCCTCCGCCTGCTCTACCCCCCGCAGCACCTGCTGCTCTCGAGCTCAGGTGAACTCTGCTTCTCCTCCAGATCCTGGGATGGTGCTGAAGGGGTGACAAAGATCTGGAAATCCAGCGTGAAGGGTGATGTGGTGCTGTGGGCGTGGACAGAGGGGGTCAGGTTTGCTTTATCAGTCCCTATATCTTTCCCAAAGAAATGTGGGCTGTTTCTTTCCTTCTGTTCCCAGTGTTGAATATCCACGAGTTGAATTTTTAACCCTTGAGACTTTTTTGTTTCTCAGAATTTAGTTGTTCCTTTGCAGCAAGCTCTCTCAAACTGCACTGCTCTGAGCTCCAGGGTTAGACTCATGTCAGTTAAATATAATAATTTAGTTCCCCACTATGTTGCTGAAGGTTTTAGCTGCAGAAAATCCAGCCTTCCTCTTCCACAATTCCTCCATCTCGTTGCCGGTGGGACTTCACAAGCATGGGCAAAATACTGATCAAGCTGTCCTGTAATTGCATTGGCTGATAAAACATCAACAAAATGTCATATCGTTTAATAGAATCCCACAATAGAATCCCATCTGAGATGGGAGACCAACAAGATAAGGTGGATAAAAATGTTCTGTGTCTCTGAACTCAAATCACAAAGTTCTTAACATTAGACACCAGTGTGTCAGATATTGGCAGGTACTGCTCAAGTCTTTATTTTTTCCCATTTGAGAAACAGAGATGGTGAAACCTGTCTTAAAGCATTATGGGATGTTATTAGTTGCTAATGCAACGTAATTCCAGAGCAACAGGTGTTGCATTAGCTGCAGAGTTTAGAGATTGCCTCTGTAGTATAGCCTGGCTTGTGCTTTATTTTAAACCAGGCAGTTCTCCTGGAAGGGTTGTGGGTGACACCATCTCAAACAGACAATTCATTTCCCATGGGAAAGATAAAGGCAGGCTGAGAGGGGGGGAAATGGGTTTCCTTTTCCTCTGGCAGAAGGTGAGTGAAGAGCACCTTCAGCAGAGAAAATCCTCCAGTCTCCCTGCTCCTTTTTTGCATTTGGAAGCAGGAGGAGCAGACTGCCTTAGGAATGGGATTGCAGTTGTCTCAGGGCTGGGTAAGTAACACATTCCTGGTGATAGCTGGAGAAATGAAGAAGGACTCCAGCAATGAATAAGGAAACCATAAAATCACCAGTCATTAGGAGCTGACAGGCAGCAGATCTGCTTCAATGCTCTGTACCAGGCACTATTATTTAAGAACATTTTGTATGAAGAGACAATTCATTTGAGCTGAGAACTGCTGAGCGAGTTTGTAAATTAGATTTTTACGCATTTGAAAACATGAAAATTATTATTTTAAATATTTACAGCCAGGTGCTTCATTATCTACCTGCTCCGGAGGTAGATGATGTTCTGGCTTCTGATTCTTGTGCAAGAAATGACGTCTTGGAATGTGCTTTTAAACCTAAGGGAAGCCTTGCTGCTTTTTCCAACAGCTGCAGTAAGAACTGCAGAGCAGCCAAATGTGGTTTTTCTGGGGTTACCTCCTGGACCCCAGCTATACTGGGAGACATGGGAAAAGGTTTGCCAGAGACATGGGGAAGAGTTGATGCAGCTGATCTTACAGCATTGAACAAAATCTGTGTTTGAAGCAGAAGGAAATAATGTAGAAAAGAAGTCTTCAAATTTCTAGTTTGTGATCCCCTTCAAAACCATCCCTTTCCAGAGGCCCTTCTTCTTGTCCTGTCTCTGCTTGAATCCCCAGCCTTGCTTGTGGCTGTGAACAACAAACTGCACAGGAACCTAAAGCACTGAATTTGGGTTGGAAAAGACCTTAAAGCCTGTCTAGTTCCAACCCCCTGCCATGCACAGGGACACTTGCAGTGTGTCACCTGCTCTGTAATCACTGACCCTGTGCTCACACCTTTGCACAGCAAATATGAGGCAACCAACTGCTCTGCCTTTACCAGAGCACCTTGAGTAATCTCAGATTTAGGATGAGGTAAAAACATGCAGGTGCTGCCAGCATATGACCCACAGGGCAGCTTGCCAGGGGGTTCCTCTTTTGAGGTCTGGCTGTGATGGGGCACTTGGATGGGATGAACAACCTTGGGGCTGGTTGGTTGTTCCATGTTTTACTCACACTTCTGTTTGTCTCCACAGAAAAGCCGCCTTCTTCCTATACTTCAGAGCCTGGCAAGGTACCCCCAGTGCTGGCACTGTGTGTGAGAGGGCCTAAAGCACGTGGCACCTTGCAGGACATCGTGGGGCCATCTGACCCGCGGCTGGCCAGAGCGACAGACTGCGGTTCCATCAACGCCATCTACGGCGAGAGCCAAGAGGAGCCTCTCCTGTACTTGCCCTGCCTGGACAGCTGTGTGCACAGGGAGCTGTGCCTCTGGTTTGGAGGGAGGGCTGCTGGGATCCTGCACCTGCCTTCCAGGTGATGGGCTGGATGGTTTGGAAGTGTTTGTTCCCACAGGCAGTGTGTTCTTTACGTGTCAACCTTCTGCTAAAGGTCTGGGGAACAGGAGTGCGAGGTGGGAGGAATCCATCTACTTTTGCGTTTCCAAACCTATCTGCAAAAGTCCTCCTCTTTTCTGCACCAGATCATAGAGTCAAAGAATATCCTGAGTTGGGAGGGACCTATCAGGATCACTGAGTCCAACTCCTGGCCCAGCCCAGGACACCCCAACAATCCCACCCTGTCCCTGAGGGGTTGTCCAAACCCTCCTGGAGCTCTGGCAGCCTTGGGGCTGTGCCCACTGCCCTGGGGAGCCTGTTCAGTGCCAACCACCCTTTTCTCAGACCTTTTCCTGAGATCCATCCTAAACCTCACCTGACACAACTTCAGGCTGTTCCCACAGGTCCTACATGTGTCAGGTGTGGGACACTTGTGATTGCTTTCCATCCCCTGTTCCCTGGTAGCGAGGCTGGTAATTCAGGCACTTGCAGCAAGATTTGGAGACCTGGTGCTGAAGGAGGAGTGACCCTTTCCCAGGAAACCTGCTCCAGCTTTGCCCTGTGACCTTCTGGCTCTGCAACTCCCCGACAGGAGGGGGGAGCTGGGAGTGGGTCGGGCTCTGCTCCCCAGGATCAAGGGACAGGACAAGAGGAAACGGCCTCAAATTGTGCCAGGGGAGGTTCAGGTTGAATATTGGGGAAAATTTCTTCACTGAAAGGATGGTGGAACCCTGGCACAGCTGCCCAGGGCAGTGGTGGAGTCACTGCCCCAGAAGTGTTCAGAAAGAGAGTAGATGTGGCATTTCATAATACAGATCAGTGGGCATGGTGGGGTTCAATCAAAGTTTGGACTTGGTGATCTTGGAGATCTTTTGCAACCTTAATGATTCTATGATTCCATAATATCAAGCTGCAGCTCTCCTCTCCCTGGTGTCACCTCTGTGTGTCCCAGGCCTGTGTAAGCACATGGGATGCAGCCCCTGCACTGGAATTTGGGGCTCGTGAGCATCTCCTTTTAGCATTGCTGAAAAAATGATGCTGTGGTGAAACTGCTGCAGAAAGTTCAGACAAGGCCCTGTACCTGCAGGTTCTGGACAGGTTTTTGGGATCCTGGCTGCTCCTGGGGGCAGTGTGACACAGTGGCTGTGGTAGCAGGCTGAGGGGGAGATCAGCTGCAGTGCTGGCAGTGCTTTCTGCAGAGTGGCAAAGCTCAGCTATGTGGAACTAACTTGATGCCAGGGAGGGATTGTGTGTCAGAGTTGATGGCCTGCTTGGCCATCAACAGCCACTCTCAGAATTTTTATTTTTAAGATGGAGGAAAAAAAAACCAATGTGGCAAAACTTTAAAATTTAATTCTATTTATTATTTTATATATGTACGTATTTATTTATTATTATTCTATACTATTATATAAATTTATTAATCATAATTCATATTAGAGCATAGTATATGCATTTATGTGTAAACATAAATATGTAATTTCTCTTTATAAATTTATAATTTACAATTAAAGATTGTACCTTATACATTTACTAGAAATATATAAATATACATTATTATTATATCACTTATTTAGTATATATTATTATTTAGTTTATTTATTATTTTATTTGGTTTGTTTGTTTATTTTTCCTCTCACAAAGATGATGAGTTCTGCTCCTGTGGTAGAACTTCGTCTGGAGCAGCACTACATCCTAAATAATACACTTGTCTTTCTCCTAACACTGGTAATTTGGCCCACTGGGAGACAGGAACACAAACTGCAGCTCAGATGGCCCTTTGCAGATTATTCTTGCAGATGCCGTGGGCTCCTGGCAGTGAGCGAGCAGGAGGTGTTCCAGTGAGCCGGAGACAATTCCAGCCAGCTCGGAAGGGCTGAGGCAGCTTTGCCTGAGCAGCCTGTGCTCACAGTCCCAACCAAACAGTTCCCAGACAGTCCCTGCCTTCCAAACCACACCTTCTGTTCGCCCTGCCCCGATCTGGGCCTTGTGGGTTATGCAGGAAAGTTGCAGAGGTTCCACTGGCACATCTCTGCCAGGCTCCATCGTGCTTGTTGCCTAACATGAACCTTCCCAACTGCTTAAACTCAGGCTAAAGAACCCAGCGTGAATAGCAACTCTGATGTGTCTGTGGGAGGGAATAGCTCTGCTAGTGCAGCCTGACATGTTTCTTGATTCCCAGATTTCTTTGCCAAGCTGGCTACTTTGCATTAGCTGCTTTTAATTGAACACAGAGAAGCTCAGGGGGAGTAATATCAAAAGATGTTCAGCCAGAGGGACCTCAGTGCAGCTCGTGTCAGGGACAAGGGATTGAAATGGCTTTTTCAGTAAAACAGTTTTACCAGAGAAGCTTCTGTGGCCCTGGATTTGCTGCAGAAAGTAGATTTTAGTCAGAATCTGGTGTAACAGCTTTTAATATTTATCATTTTTCTGTAGCTGTCAGGGTCTTTCGTCAACTGGGACAGAAGCAGATGAAGAAAAGATTGATCTCCAGAGCACGATGCTGCCTCAACATCCAGCCATGCTTGTCTCAACTACCAAAGGTCAGTGTTAGATTCATCTGGAGGTTTTATGGTTCTTCTTCACTGATAATATCATTTTACTCCAACCCACCTGTCTCAGGAAATTCTGCTTCCCTGGATTGCTCAGGGCTGTGACCTGGCCAGTTCTAGAGCCAGGAATGAATTTCTAGTGGAACATTTTTCCTGTGATGAAATGGCAGAGAATTGTTGCACATCAGATGTCACTGAAGGGGGAGGAAAAAAGAAACAAAAAAAACCATACACAGGAAATCTCTGCACAGAGGGGCTTGTTCATCAGAGAAATATAGTGAAGGCCTAACAGAATCCTTTAATTGCTTGTTTATCTGATCAGAGATCATCTGCCTCTTCTGGTGAAGAGCTGAATATAATCATCAGGGTAATTCAATGGTGGAGGCTTCGTCCAGGGCAGGATTGACCACACAGTCAGAAAGGGGAGCACTGCATGAAGCTGGTTCCACTCAAATACCCCTGTTCCCTTTGCAGGAGTTTCCTTTGGCTGCTGAAATGGTCCCTAACTAGCAGCAGGCTGTGTGCAAGGGACACCTGTCAAGGCCTCACCTGGCTAAGGAGGATCCCTTTGGTGTTGGGGCACCTGCTGTAAAGGCCAGTGTGCTGACACATCTCTGCAGTGGGGCCTGGCACAGCAGATCTGGGGTGCAAGGGCTTTTTGGGCAATGTTTAGAGCACTGGTGGCTGCTTTCTGCTCCCACAGCTGATAGTTTCACAGGAATGGAACCTGAGGGGGGCAGAAGGTCAGCAGCTGTCAGGGAGAAAGTGGCAGAAGGGAAGAAGGATTGAAATGACGTAGGAAGAAAGCATGGGAAATTACACTGCCCAAGTTAAAAACTCCAGGAGAAAAGGAGGAGAGCATAAGGCAACAAAGATGAAAGGAACAGAAAGTGGCAGAGGGTGACAGGAGGAAAACTGAGAAGGGAGAAAGCAAAAAAACAAGTCTCAGTTTTGAAATACTCTTTGGTACAACGGCGCATGTTAATGCAGGTAGCTTGGCAGCCAGCCATTGGCTCTGTTATTTGGGATTGGGATTGATGGCAGCTGGTGGCTACTGATGGAATGAGTCACATTTTCTGCCTCCCCTTCCTTTTATGGCCATTAATGATTCACAGTTGCTGTGGGCTGCTGAGTTATACCACGCCACGTTCCATGTATATTTGGGCTCAGGAAGTCACTGTGGAGCTTCATTCCTAAGATAGCTGGATCATGGCTCTCGGAAGGGAAGCTGAAAATCTGGCCTGGGAGCAGACACTCCGTGGGGCTTAAAGGAAAGGAAACATTCACTAACTCCTTCCCTCAGGGTTCCAGCAGCTTCTCTTGCAGACAGGAATATTTACCCATGCAGAGCGGATGTACCGCATCTCCCACCAGGTAGATCTGCCCCTTCTCAATAATCCCAAGTTTTAGTCACCCTAGCTGGTATTTTGGTTGATTTGAGGTTTTTATATGCAAGAAATGATTTTTTAGAAGTATTGTCAACTAGAAAAAACCCAAAATTTTACCACCCACAACCCTGTATTTTGACAGTTCCCATATAATGAATGTCTTGCTTAAAGTCAGTGTTAAAGCCAAGTAGAAATTTTAGGCAAAGAAACACCCTGCCTGTCCTGTCCTTAGTGCCAAACACAAGGTTTCTCTTGTTTTGGTGCTGTTGCTTTGAACTACCAGGCTGAGCCTTGGTCAGATTCTTGGGAGGATGATTATTCATACCACAAAGTCTAGAATAAAAAGAAATAGTCACTGTCCTATCCCCCAAACCAAGAGTAATTAGGACACAGAGACTGAAATCTTCCAATCTCATATCACTTAATTAGAGTTAAGAGAAATTAATGGGGCAGTGTAGAGGAAACCCATGTAGAGGTGGCACTGAGGCTTTGTCCTCAGAGGTCACTCTTGGCAGGTTATGGAGATCTTGAGTGTACACTGTGAGGGATAAAAAGCTGTGTTAGAACTAGGAAGGTGTGATGATGAAGGTGATGGGAAAAACAGCCAAAATAAGATTAGAACAAAGCAAAGACCTCAGGTAGATCAGAAACTTCAGGGAAAAGTCTTTTGTCTTGTAGTGCCTAAGATGGGGCTTAGAGTGCTTGGGAGGTCTTGTAGTCTCTTTTTCCTGGTCTTGCTCATAGCATGTGGATTTAATTCACAAAACAGGAGTCTAAAACCCAAGGTCCTAACCAATGTAACCTTATCTACTGGGGTGAGGGGTACAAGGAGAGCTCAAGCAGCCAGACCCAGTGGATGAGGATCAGGTAGGGCAGAGCAGGCTGGTACCACCATCACGATGACCAAGGAACCTCTGAGGCCCCAGATGGTTCCAACCAAAGAGTGAGGTGAAATCATGATCACAGGCTGGTCCAGAGCTTCAGGACACTGTATCACAAGGCAGGTTCTGGGATGGAGGTTAGAGACAGGAATAAAGGAGGAACAAGAGGAAGCAGAAGGTGGTGCTGAGCGGGATTGCAGAAGCAGCTACAGGCTGGGACCACCAGTAACAGCAGAGAGGAATGGCTGGGGCTGCTCAGTGCACTTTGTACTGGAGAAATTGTTCAAGAACAAGCTGTTCTTGTTGACTTTGGTTACTCCTCATGTGACCAGGCTTATCAAGCCCCCAGTCCTTGAGGAGCCCTGGTGCTGTTGGGAAGCTGTAGAGTGACAGCTCCCTGTCACAGGGCTGACACACTGCCTGCACGTGAGCTGAGCCACGAACCTCCCAGACCTGAGGAGACAGGCTGTCTGCAGTGTATGATTCATAAAGAAATTACTGATGATGCCAGAAACTTTTCCATCCTAGGGTGGCCCTGGATTGCAGTCATTCTGAGCTGGATACAGCAAATAAACTGTAAAACACGATGTCACCATTTGGGATGTGCTTCAAGCTGGAAGCACCCACTGTGAGAGCTGCCTTGCATTATTGGCACCACAGCTTCTGTGACGATAACACGCTGCTTTCCTTACCCTCTTTTTGATCTAGGGGATGTCATTTTGATGGTGTCGCCTGTGATACCTCCTTGTGCCTATGGAAATGTGATTTCTGTCTGCGCTCGCCGGGGGTTTGTTCTGCAGGGGCTCAAACAGCTGCAGCTCCCACCCGAGCACGGCCTCGTGCTGAGCATGACAACAAGGCAGGTACTGGACAAAGCACAGCCAGTTGTATACCCTCTTACCCCTTGGTCTGCTACTGATCATGCCAACACTCCTCTAGTAAGTGCTCTGAGGACACTCATTCCCTCTTTTCCAGCCAGCCAGCACTCGTGTCCTCCCCGTTCCTGGCAGTGGCACTTGGGTTGCTTTCTGTGCTGGCTTTTGTCTAGTAGGAAAATCCCACCATTGGCCTCTCACTAGGAACAGGAGTGTAAATTCATCATTGGGCCTCCTCCTACTAAAATAAATATGAATTTTACCACTGATCTCAGAAAAGCAAGTAGCCCCATGAACCAAAATAACACTCTCTGATCTGCAAAGGTGTGTTCAGGAGAACAGTCTTCACTAACAGACTGATGTTTGGTGCTGTACTTCACAGTCCATCTGGGCCTTTCAGCAGGAAGTCCCCTAGTTCAATGCACTCCAAATGGGTTGCAAAAGGAGCTTTCCTGTTAGCAAAACTAACTTTTTTTTTTTTCTTTGAACCTCTTTCTAACGTGGTGATAGATTTGACTTAAAATGCAGTTGGCATTTTGACAAGTCAGCCTAAGGAAACAGCAGTAATCATAAATGCAAGATTGCAGTCAAACTTAACATATGCAAGTAGTCCAGTGCTGCACTTTGTACATTATAAATCACACAGGAATCTTGTGGCAGCTTCTCTCACAAAGGAGCAGATCCCTGACTTCAAATTATCATGCTGAGTGTTGCTTGCTGTGTCAGTCAGGAAACACATCATTTTGCAAATTAAACTGTACAAATCCCCTCTTTTCTGCTTAAGCCTAAGGAATAGTAATGTCCCTGGCCATGATATTTTTTAGAATGAATATAACCTATTTATGGAATACTACAGACCAAATAACCAGATGTTTGCAGCAATGATCCTGAATGGCCATTAAGAAGTAAACAGCAGCACCTGTTGCTCCAATGTGCTGTTTGGAGCTAAAATTTCTGAAAATCATCCCTTCTTTTGGGACCCAAGATCATTTTTGTACGAGTGACTTGAAGTGGTTCCACATTTCAGCTCCATTGCCACTGTTGTGGCTTTGGCCCAGCCCAGTTGCAGGGCAGAATGTTTTTTATGTAAAGCCTCTTCCCCGAGGTTTAAATGAAGTTTCTCTGTCTCAGGGAGAGGTAATGCATGAACACTTAGATACTGAAAATTCCTACTCCTCAGTGTTGAGCTGTATCTTGTTATGCCATCACAATTTATCTATTGGCTCAAGCACCACAGTAATTACACCTGGATTTAGCAGTCTAACTTGCCCTCATTATTTCAGATTGCTGTCTTTTGCCCTGGAAAGAGTTCAAGCTCCCCTGATAGTCCTGCGAGGGGAGAACTCCCAGCTGGACCACGGAGGCACTGCCTCGTTCTGCTGCTGAGGAAGGAGAATGCAAGTCATCACATTCCTGCCCTGGTGAAAGGTAATGCCTTCCCTGCTCAGCAACCTGAGGGAAGGAGGTTTGCACTTCTGTGTGGGAGCTAAACATCAGCAGTCTGACCACAGCTGTTACAGGGCAGGGAATAGTTATGGAGAATATCAGGGCCTGCTGGTTTTCTGTACGCTCCCCCAGCCCAAGGTGTGAATCAGTCACTACTACACATTCAGCAGAGCAGGCTGATCTTTGCCAGGGGTTTGATCTTTAGCACTGGAGTTCCTTTTGAATTTGGAATCACTGAGTAGTTCCTTTTGGAAAGGACCTCAGAAGGTCTCTTCCAACTTCCTGCTCAGTACAGCATCAGCAGTGAATTCCAATCAGGATGCTCGGGGGGTTTTCCAGTCAGGTCTTGAAAATCTGAAAGGCTCCTCTACCTCTCTGGGACTTTTTTCCAATGCTGGACCATCCTTATGGGAACTGTTTTTTACTTTGTGTCAAGTTGGAGCCTCCCCTACTTGAATTTGTGAGCCTTGTCTCTGCACAGCTCCGTACTGGGCTGACTTCGTCATCTCACACACACAGCACGTGGTGTGGGATTCTGGATGTGCAGTGCCAGGAGTTGGACTTCCAGGAGTTGGACTTTGATGATTCTTGTGGGCCCCTTCCAGCTCAGGACTTTCTATGATTATATGACCTCAATAACCTCCTCTCAGATATTCTTGCTGGTTGAAGATAGGATAGCCAAAATGCAGATGTGCCACTGAGCCTGAGGGCATCATCTGATCCCACCAACACCAGCTCCAAGTCCTGTGTACTTGTGACTTCCAAGGACCTGGAAAGTTACTCACTTTGTATTTAGGGACTGCCAAAAACAGGCAAGTTTTGCTGCCCCAAATCTTCTTACTTGAATGAAACTGTGCTGAGGCTCTGGTTCAGGAAAAACATGATTTGGTTTTCTTAAGGATGAGTTGACATTGGTGTCAAGTGGGGAAGATCAGAGTGATCAGGAGGGAACAAAAATCCTGCCCTGCCCGGCTCTTCCCAAAAGGGGGTCCCTGTGATTGACCCCTCCATTAAGACCACCACAAATAGCCCATGATGAGGACATTCACCCACAGCCCAGACACTGTCCATTTTAGAGGTTTGGGAAAAAATGACAATTCAAAAAGTCCTGGTCTTTTTCTCCTGAGACCATCACAGGCTGTTCTGAAAACATGTGCAGACACAAAGGATTAATCATGGCAGACTAATTAGAACCCCATGTCACCTGCTGCCTCTACACCCAAAGGAAGTTGCTTATTAAAAAGTGCAGTTTCTGCTCCTTTTCTCAGTGCCACAGGGGATGTTTACAGTGTTCATGTTTTGCACAGGGAAATTTCCACTGGCAATGTATAGGTGGGACTGGAACAAAGCATAGCCTGGAGAGGTAAAATGTTTTTCCTCGTTTGTAGAGAACTCAGGGTTTTTTTCCTTTGTTTCAAGACAGATTTTGCAAATGCCTCTTTCTACATGTTCTGTTCTCTTTGCTTCATTCCTGTGCTTCAGAACTGGCCCAGAGAGTTACCTTAGTCCATGTTCCAGAGCCCTGGAGATGGCAAGCTAACAATCTTACCACACAAGCTTTGGTTTGGCCTCTGGCAAGTGAAGAATAGCACTGACATTTGAGTAGGATAATCACCTCACTAAGAAGTTTTGCATTTATAATCAGTACCCCTGAAATGCGGGGGTACCCCTTTTAGAACACTGTTTAATTTTCAAAGCAAGGAAAAGCTCGACAATTACTCCTGACATAGAGCAGATAAATAGGTGGGTTTGGGTAAGGATCTCTGTCTTGGGGATCAAACACCATATATTTATGTCCAAGCTTTACTTTTTGCCATGCCCTGAGTTTCAAAAAACAGCAAGTAATGCTGTGACGGGGATGGCACATTTTTGGTTCCTCGTGCCTGCTGAATTTTGAGAAGCAGAGAGGTGATTGTCTGTGGTACATCTGACACCTGAGCTTTGCCATCCACCTCTAGCACCAATAATGCATTTCTCACGTTCCAGCAGAGTGAATTTTTGACAGCCTCGCACGGTAGAAAGCAATCAAATGTGTACAAAGTAATTTGAAAAATAACAAGCCTTTAAAACTGTGGCCTGAAATATTATTACAGAAGGCTGAACTAATTGTTGTGGAAGTGTAGCACATGCCAGCCCCTTAATGCACTGCCTGTGTGCAGCCCAGCTCTTTGGAGCAGCAACGAAGCTGAGAGAGATTACTGGGTTTAAGCACCCAGTGTGTGTGAAAGTGGTGTGGAATCAGATATTTTCCAGGCTGGGAGTTACACGAGCAGAACACAATGTCCCTGTTCAGGTCTGAAACCTCAGTGTTCACGTGGGGTGACGATTTCCCAGGTAGCCCATTTTTTCTTTTTGATGTAATGTTATTTCCTAGCCTTTGTATCTTGTGGGTTTTCCCATTATGTTCCTATATCTGCATTACAGTCCATTCTGGATGGGTGGTGGTGAAGCAGCTTTGGAACCTGTCTAGTGAAAAAAATCAGTGTGAAGTCAGAACATTTGTCTCTGTGTGGGATGCAGGATGTTGGCCTCGTGCCTTGGGGTGTAAGACACCTTGAGGGCTTCCACGTGAGTCATTTGTGACTCTTCCTAGTGGACACCAACTTATTTAAGATATTTATTCTAATTCAGCTGTGGCAGAGTCCGTGCATTTGTTGCATGCTGACAGCAGGAGTTAGAAGGTGATAGAAAAAACTGGGGTGCTGCTCCCAAAGCAGAGTGTCTCCAGAGAAAGCTGTGGCCCAGCCTCAAATTTCAACAACTAATTGCCCCAATTAAGTGATTAATATGATTTGGGGTTGAGGAGATGTTTAAGTTGCATTTCATGTCTCGGGTAAGCTCGGTGTGACCCCCCTCTGTAATGGAGCTGTGCTCATGTGAATCAAACATTTGATAGCAGAGTGTTGTCACGTCAGAGCTCTGTATCCCTCATGTTTGCTGCTGTTCCCTGCACAGGGCTGATGGATGAGCTGGCAAAGCCAGGCCTTGGCAGTGGGCAGAGCAGCCCCCCTGCCAGGGCTGGCCTGGATGCCTCTGTCTGCTTCCACGTGATTCCATATGGAGAGACCTCGCTGCAGACCCTGGGTAGGTCAGAGCTGGGGGAAATGCACTGTCCTGACTTTCCTTGGATCACAGACTCAGAGAATGGGTTGGAAGGGACCTTGGAGACCACCCCGTTCCACCCCCTGCCATGGGCAGGGGCACCTTCTACTAGACCAGGCTGCAGCCACGTAAGGTGTTACAACCTTATTAAGGGATTTTCCTGCATAAACCCATTAGGAATATGCTTTTTGTCTGTGATAGCTCATTTACTGTTCTGCTGTCCATCAATCATGGCAATGCTCACTGGCTGCATTCTGCTGCTGGGTAATGAGTGGGGGAATCAATAGAAAAGCAAAATGAAAATTCTTTTCGAGTTAATTAAAAAGACACGCAAAAAGAAATTATTTAAATGTGACTTGATAACATACAATTAAGCCTTGATTAATATATTTAATTAAAAGATTAATATCCAGTCAATAGATATTTATTGCCATAGTTTCAAGAGAAGTCAAAATATTAAAATCAGATAAATCAGTGGTTGTGTGTAACATTGGAATGTGCTGAAGTGATAAATGCTGGCAACTCTGGTTCTTCTGTAGGTACAGAAAAGGCTCTTTTCAATTTCATTGTACTCAGATATTCCTAATTTCAGTTTATACAGTTGAATTCACTTTGGTAACTCATTCATTGAAAGCTGAGAAATTGATAGGATTTGAAACATCAGGGAAATGAGTTTTCTGCTTTAAAGCTGGGTGGGAGAGGCTTAAACCTACTAGTTCTGTACATGTGAAGCTCCTGCTAACCAGGTGTTTATTTCACTAACTACAGGTTTCTTGCATGTTAAGCAGATTAATATAGTTTTATTTAATTAAATTATTTGAATTTTTGGATGCCAGGACTTTTTAGTTGAAATATGTTACTTTCCAAAACTGAATTTGTGCTAAATCATAAGGAAAAATAATCATGAAATGCACGTTATTCACCATTCTCTAGCATTGTGAAATGTTAAGGTATAGGAATAACTAAGTAAATAAATGTTTATCAATACAATTTTTTAATAATTATGTAGTGAAATAGTATGGAATGAAACACAGGCTTACACCATTCCCAACAGGATCATGGATACAAGCAGGGTGTTGTAGCAGCCCCAGATTAGCTCTCAGTTGTGTACCTTGTAATCTCCTAGAAAGCCAAATGAGGTGTCGATTTCATGTGAAGTCAGTCATCAGTTATCAATCCAAAACTGATGCCTTAAATCACTTTGGTGTAGATCTGTCAACTCTGCTTAAGGATGGGAAGCAGGATATCGAAATTACATGTTAATGTATTTGCTTTCCATGACAAAATGTAATTCCAGGGAAGGAGTGGGACTAATTAGAGGGGGTTTGCTGGGATAACACTGCTCATCCAGGACCCTTTCCCTGGCCATGCTGAGCTGCAGCCTGAGGAGACAGTGAAACACTGGCCATTGCTTTGTTGGGAATCAGTTCCTCCACAGTTAAAAAAGACCTGAGATTTGTTGCTGTGGGGTAACAGTTTTGGTTTTGATGATCTCCCTGGACAGGAGGAAACCTCAGCTCAGTTCCAGAGCCCCACAACATTCCTCTGGATTTTTTCTGCCACCGAACATTCGCTGCTGATCCTGGGATGGAGCAGGTCGTGGTGCTGACAGTGGTTGGAATGGAGACCATGAAAAGCGCTGGAGAGCTCCTTCACCAGATCCTGTGTCCTGGGCTGACCAATCCATCTCGGAGTGCAGGTGATCCCAGCTCTTGGGGAGGGCTGGAGAGCTTGGTCAGGAAAGTTTATCCTGGCCAGCTGTTTTTATCATAGCAGGAACATCATGGGAAATGGGGTAAGTGGAAGGAGGACAGGTTTCTTTGTTCACCTGCCTAAAGAGCTGAAGAATTTGTCACGACTTGTTATGGGCAAGGCCACATTTCATACCACAAACAGCTCAGGTGGCCATCATTGTCTTCAGAGAGGGTCAAATTAGTTTAAAGTTTTGCTTAGAATTACTAAGCTTATATGTAATTCAGAGCATTATATCTCTCCCTAAGCACTGGGAGATCAGGCAACTGTAACTGGGGCACAGCAACAGGAATTTGGAAGTCACAGCCTCTGTTCTATCCTCTGACATCCTTCGTGAGCAGAACCAAGACACTTCACTGCTTCACGCTTCGGTTCTTCCTGCACAGGAGGAAAACCGATGCCATCCCCGTGTTAAATGCTCACACATGCATGAAGAGGGCTGTCAAGCCCTAGGCAGGATGATGATTTTATGTAATTTCATGATGTAGGTTGCACTGAAGTGTGATAATACAGGAAGTGTATGCACAAGGGGCAGAAGTCTGGCCCTGTATTATACTGTGTTGCATCCTACTCTCCTAAAACTGTGTTGCAATACTACTTGAAATACTACTAAGTAAGTTCTGTACATGAGATCCCAGCTGACAGAAACTTCCAGCACTCATGGATTGAGTCCCTAAATATTTTGCTACACTGCAGTAAGGCTACTTTACAAACACAACAACATTTAAACTAGAGACAAGTCAGCATTCTGTTGTAGTTTATTGCTATAATGAACGTTGCTTGAAGCGGAATGTTATGAGGGGTGCTAAAGGATCTATAATTATGGGTTATGCTGTGCCAAGCCACATTGTTGTCAGTGTATTTGCAGTGATTCCCTTTCAGCTCCTCTCCACTGGCTGTGCTCTCTAATCTAAATCATGGCACTTGCTCCCTGTGGCTCCCTGATGATTTCCCAGATAGCCCATTTTTAATTTTCAGTGTAATGTTATTTCCTAGCCTTTGTGGGTTTTCCCAATATGTTCCTATATCTACATTACAGTCTATTCTGGATGGGTGGTGGTGAAGCAGCTTTGGAACTTGTCTAGTGAAAAAAATCAGTGTGAAATCAGAACATTTGTCTCCAAAAGCAAACACAGCTCCTGTGAAACACTTGCTGCTGGCTGATGCTGAGCACTTTTCTCTTGACTTGCAGAAGAGCCTGATTCAGGATTGGAGCTGCTGGGCCTGAAGTGGTTGCCCCACCTGACTCGACGTCAGGCCAGAGAAATAACCCCTTTTGAGGCTGGAGATACTCACTGGCAAAGGAGCCTGGACACGCTGATGTCCAACCCCGTCCTCGTGTGCGTGTTCCGGGGCATCGACGCCTACGACGCTCTGGCAGGTGTAGTGGAGGGATTTACACAGTGCAGGGAGAAGCTCACCACGGGTGGAAGTCTCCCAGGGGCAGTAATGGCCTTGACTCCAGAGGTGACATTCAGACAAGCTGTCCTCTTCTTCACAGAGGCTGATTTTGTAGCTGGTAAGATGTTGTCACTAGCTGTATTATCCTCGGGGATAAGGTGGTTGGGAATTGATTGTACTTGGGCAAAGGAATCCAGTGCTGTGGGTTTTCTCAGGCACAGAAAAACTTAACAACTGGGGGCTAAATTCTGTGCTTGGCTGAGTTATGATGAAGGCTATGAAATCATCAGCAGCCAGCTGAGGGCATCTGTCAGTTGGCTGATGAAATTAATGTGGCTCTGCTTGGCCTGGTGCCCTTTCCGAAGATCTCGAGGTGCTCCATAAGTACTGAATAGATATCAGAGGAGTTGGCAGGACCAGTAAATAACACCCTGCATTTTACATTTCTGTAGAAGAGAAACTGAAGAACAGGGCCAAGATCTCTTCCACCTAAAGCAGACACCTGGCTGTGGTGCCACCCTGGTTGGGGCTTGATGCCTCGGCCTTACCCTGTACTCAGGGAGATGAAGGTGTGACCAATCTGCAGGAGCTGAAGAAAGCAGATTTCTTGAGGGTTTTTTTTAATCCTGGAAGAGCATGAACAGAGGAATGGAGATCTTTGTTGTCAAAAGCTTCTCAGGCTCCAGTGATATGTGCCAGCATCAATCTTTCAGCACAGTAGACTTGCTCCTGTACCAGGAGTTGTACAGCCATGCCTCTTAAAACTAAATCACTGTGCAGACTGTGGGGTTTTTGGCACTGGATGTCCTGGAGCAGCAAACTACAAGCTCTCACTCTTTTCATGTGAAATATTTTGCCATGTCACCTCTGTTTTTGGGCTGCCTGACTCCTCCCACCCAGAGATAAACACCTCTGAGCCTGTCAACTTCTGAAGGTGTCCCTGCCCATGGCAGGGGGTTGGAACGAGATGGGCTTTAAGGTTCTTTCCAACCCAAAGCATTCTGTGGTTCTGTGATTAGTCAGAAGCAGAGAGAAATCAAGGTTGTGGTAACACCACGTGTCAGCTGAGGAGCAGTGACGCAGTTCCAGAAGTGCATCCGTGCTTTGAATTTATAGCTCTTCCTTTATCTTTCCTTGGGGAAGAAAGGTCCTTTGTTGTCAACACACACTTAGACACTCAGTGTCAAACACTCTGTGCCTGTGTAGTGTGGAGTAACAAATTGGCTTTAGTGAATAGAAAGAAGAAAATGTGATTTGTCTGGGAAAAGATCCCCAGCTTAGTCTCATAGAAACTTGTCAGTGAACTATGTGGGAGTTCTGTGTGAGATTGGTGAGCAAGAAGAGGAGACGTTCAGAAATGGAGGCCTCAGACATCCCAAATTAGTGTATGCAAGAATTCATGCATTGCAGCCCTTGATTAAAGTCATCTTGAGATGAAAAGGCAGCGTAAGAGGGAAGCAGAGCTGTGAGCTCAGTTTACTGAGGGAGGTTGTAATGGCAGTGCCAGCCTTTCCCACCAAAGCCATTGTCAGGAACAAAGGAGCACAGCTCAGGCATGACTTCAGCACCCTGCACTATCTCTTTTACAGGATCATTTCATCTTTCCTCTTGTTTTGTTGTTGTGGGAGGAATGGAGAGGCCTTTGTGCTAGAGAACAGCTCTTTAATATTTCTGTAACAGGTCAAATGTCTGCCATTTCCCCTGCTACATAAACTCACCTTTGTCACCCCTTACCCCCAGACAGTGAAGGTTTCCCCTCTGTCAATCCATAAAACTATATCTCCTTCCTTTCCCAGATGAAGAGCACCGCCCTGCTATGAAATACCTGCCACCACCTGGCAGCAGGTCCAGGGCTGAAGGTAAGACCAGAAATATGGACCTCCAACCAAAAGCTGCCTCTTGGATATGAGCAAGTTATCTTATACTCTAAAATAGATTGAAGGAAACTATAATTATCCTCTGCCAGAGCCATTAAAAGGGGATTGGTAAACCTTTGGTTAGACATCCTAATCCCAGGAAATTAGGGATAGATGGGTCCACTTGGTGCTGGGGGAAGGTGGACTGCTAGATCACCTTTCTCCTGTGCAGTTCTGAGAGTGATCTGTCCAGGGTTGCTGTGGAAATTAGGCTGGAAGAGTAGTTCATGCCTGCTTTTTAACAGCCCTTTTCAGATGTTGATCTCAAAAAAGATGAGTTGCATTTTGTTTTGGAGAGGTGGAATGCCTTGATCACCATTGCCCAAGTGGGTGACCAATCAGAGCAGAATGGGCATTCCCTGTCATTTATGTCACAGTGCTACCCATGTCACCATGGAACTCACAGATCCTTTCAGATAACCCCAATACGGAAGGAAAAACTTGGTACTGTGAGGATGTGAGCTAAAAAATTATGAGGCAAGGACCTGGGAGCTGATTCCACATATTGGTGCTCTTACTATTCCAGCAAAATAAACAACAAACATGTGGAAAGAGAAAGAGGTTTCATAAGAAGAAGAACGCTTTGGCTAGATACCTTTCAGATACCTGGGAAATAGAAATAGATGGATTTTGGACAGTAATAAATACCCCAAAAATGGTAATTTTGTTTTGATGAACAAAGTGTAGTTTTCTGTTGTCTCACTGGTTAAACTTGCCAGCCATTGGCAAAGGAAGTCTTTTATTAATCTGATGCAGGATTCTCCTCATTGTGCCCTAGATCTAGATGATTTCTCACTTCACATGAAGTGCCTTAATTTTCCTCACCTCTCCAGGTCCCTGCAGATTTCACATTAGACTGAAGGAAACATTTTTCTCTAGGCTTTTGTCCTAAGTTGTGACTCCCCAGATCCTTTCACGCTGCTCTGCTCTCCTGAAGAACCACTGGAGCAGCCATTCCTGGTGTTTGGGGAGTGTCAGGGAGGTTTTATCAGCAGAGCTGGGCTCAGTACTCAGAATCCACAGCACTTCTTGGCTTCCAAGAGCACAGGAGAGGACACCAAACACAACACCTGAGCTTCTGGGATTTCCACTGGAAACAAAGTTTCTAACTCGACTGTGGAATACTGGGAGCACAAAAGTGGCTTAAACCCACTGTTAGCCACTCCCTGAGATCACAGAAAAGGTACCCAAGAACACACATGACTTGTAGTTGCAGTCTCATTCAGCATGTGCTCGTGGGCTTAGGGAAGAAGGGTGGAAATGGGACATTGAAATCAAGCCATGCACGTCCCTCTCTAACACTTTTGGCTGCACTGTGTAGAAATGATGGCAACATCCTCCAGATACCCTCCAGGAACACACACACCACTCACTCCAACCTCTCTGCTTCTCTTTTTCAGTGGGTGAGGGCTGGAGGTGCCGTGCAGAATCCCTCTTTACCTACTTGCACACAGGTGAGAGAAGAGCTGATGGAAAAACGGCCTTGGATAAGGATTTGGTTGGAACTAACTCATCCAGGTGTACCAGCCCAAAACAAGCTACAGGATTATACCAACATTTTCCTGAGACTGGAATACAGGCAGTGATAACCTCCCTTTCCTAAGCATGCCAGGAAATCTGGTATCTGCTCCTCTCGAGTTTACACTTATTTGAAGTCACACACCTGTCCAAAGTATTGTATATAAATAGAATATAAGATAAACAGTATTTCTGATATGAAATGAAAACCTATGTAATAATTTTTTTTGGGGGGGGGGGGAATCAATGGCTCTGAGGAATGGATCTAAAAATTATTATTATTAGTATTAAAAAGTAGAAAAATGTAATAAAGACCAGGAAAGCGGGATGGCCACTGAACAGCCAGAAGTGGACATAGAAACCAGGCAGGTTCTAGGGCTGCCAAACAGGTACCTCTGGTAATTCCTGAGCAGCAGAAATCGTTGCAGTAGTTAGTGGTGCTTTGTCTAACTCTTGTCACTGAGAATCACTGAGGAGAGGAAGCCAGCCCTCAGTGACAAAGTGTCCCACCCGTTTTCAACACTTGCCTTTGACCAAACCAAGCTGGCAAAGTGACACAGTGAGACAAATCCCTCCTGAGGCACCTCAAGGCCATAAATATGCAGCAGGTAGTGAGTCACATAAGCAGGAGAATGAGAATATTTGCCCAAAAAATGTAGCAGATGGTGAGTAAAACATCTGGAGGCCAATGAGCACTGACAGAACATCGAGATAGCCGAGGTGGATACGAGCAGGTTGGTAGATCGGAGCAGCTTCCTCCACTTGCAGGCTGTTGCTATGGCATTTATACCTGTCTGTTCAAGAAGGGTGTGAAGAAAAGAGCACATCTCTACTAGGAGGGCTCCCTGCACGGCAAGGGTTAGGTTTCCATCTCAAGTGGGAAGGCAGGAATCTTGGTTTTTGTTCTTAATCCTGTGTTTCCCTGCCATGGATCTTGTTTCTTGCCGCCTGAAAACAACAACATTTAATTACAGGTAGCCCTGTTGGTGCTTTGTTGCATTGTGTAATGAGCAGTGGGGTGTACAGGAAATGTAAAATGACATATTTTGTACACAGATAATCTTGGATCAGTTTTAGCACCTGTCGCCTCCTTCGTGCTGATTGACATGGTGAAGCACCAGCAGTTCCTGGGGCCTCACAAACTGGTTTTGACCCATAAATCTTGCCAATAAATCTTCAAGAGATGTTATTAAGATAAAATATTAACCATACTCCTAGTTGTAAGTGCTTCAGCAGAACTAAAAGCTTGAAAATGCTGTCATTAAAAATGGAACTTATGTATTTTCTGCCTTTACATCCATTTTCCATCATCAGACAGCAAAGTTACCTCGATCTGGTTTGTTTTCTGCTTCTCACAGTGCTGCAGCTCTGCTGGGAGAGCTTTGCCAAGAGCAAAAAGTTTTTGCTGAAATGTCAATTTTGGTAAACACAATTCTATTTCTAATGGGTTTATGACATTAATAGGGACCTGTCAGGCTCGTTAGTGCCTCTCTGAAACAGAGCTCTAGCAGAGGCACAGAACACAGGGCTAAGAATTTAATAGCTGCCTTAAGGATTACATCACATAATCGCTACAGTTCACATGAAAAATGTAAAAGGGAATATTTTATCCCTCTTAAAACATTCATGTATAATAGCAAGGTTTGAGTCTTATCCTACAGACCTGCCACATAAACTTTTTGCACTTGGAGCAGATTTCCTGGGGGGGGTGGGGGGGGTGGAGGGAGGGGGGAATCTCCAAGCCTTAACTGTTTTAGATGTATTTTTAAACTAAAAATCAAACAAAAGCATAAATAAATAAATAAATAACGCTTGATGCACAGGGGGTTTTATGGGCATGTTTTGTTCAGATTTTTATGAACTTCATGCCAGCTTTTCCGTAAACCTCATCTCCAGCTGGCTGTCCAGGCTGGTAGAGGAATCCTGCCCTATGTTTCACGGGAGTGCTTTTATTCCAGGAGCCCAAGTTCTCTGCACGGTGCTGCTCATCAAACCCGGGGTCTGGAGCCACAATCTTGCCAGGATCCTCAGAAATCTAGACCTGGAAAAATTCACCCTGGTCGGAATGAAACACATAGACCTGGATCCAGCCATTGCTCTGGGGCTCCTTCCTTCTGAGGTGACACAGGTTGGTTCAGATCCTGGTTAGATCTGGGGGGAAATCTGTCAGCTGGTGAATAATCCATTCCTGGGAAAGCCAGCAATTCCCACCCGGGATTTCGGAGGGGTTGTTGGGATTGAGCTGTGCAGAACAATCCGATCTGTAGTTTATCAGCACAAAGAGAGCTGCCGTGCCCGGGGTTTCTTTTATCACGTGCCACAAGGAAGCAGAGCTGGTTTCTCTCCCAGCTGAAACTTTTGGAGGGTGTGGGGAATACAGACAGACCTCCCAGGAATCTGTTCGGCTGCTGATTTACAGGGCTGACTCTTTACCTGCCAAACAGGTGTCTTCTCATCCCTCCCCGGGGTCGTTCCAGGTAGGGCACACACCTTCACGTGTGCCTGCCTTTATTCCATGTGCACTGTCAGGGAATATGGATCTCTGGAGTGCTGTTACCTCAGATTACATTAGAGACACAGCTCTGCAGAAATGACCTGCAAAGAGAGAAAATTGTCATTGCTAAGGTCTAAAAGACAAGAAAAAGGCTTCTTAAGTTTTGGGGGCATTATAGGTGTTCGTTACCTAAAAATAGATATGTTTTTGCTCTTTATAGTATTAGAAATTATTTTTGTCCTCAGCCTGACATATCCTGAGTGTACAGATATAATGAAAGCCTGGGAACTGAACACTGGGCATTTGAGAAAAGTTAGATTATTATTTTTTTATTATTTCCTTGGGGGAAAAAAAAAAAACCAGACCTGTTATTTGATTGCTTTCATGAAGACATGTAAGCAATTAACTTTAGAGAAAACAAACCTTTGTAATTGATACTGCTTTTGGGTTAAGCTGGGAAAGTTTATAGCACTGTCTCCAAGAAATTCTGGATAGAGACTTCCAGAAGAAAATAAGAACATGCCAGAGCAGTGCTGTGGAACAATTAATACCTTCTGTGTGATAGCAGTGAGCACAAGCATCTGATTTTTAAATATTTATATGGGTTGCTGTTAGACTGGATGGGGATGTGCTTCCCTCTATGTTTTTTAATACAGAAACAAATACAAAATGCTAAATACAAAATGCTTTTTTGATCATCTGAAACAGAAAACATCTTAAAAAAATCCAAATATCCTCAGGAAATTATGCAGATACTTGTGGGGTAAATGTGAGGAGAGGTTGTTTCATGAAAAATATCTTGGGTTTGGAGTTCTCCAACACGCAGGAGCAGCTGTTGAGCATTGATTTAGTTTCCTTGAAGAGCTAGTAACTAATGAGTGTAAAAATTACAGACCATTGGGGTTTTGTTCATGGAAAAAAAGGAGCAGGTTTTGAAAGGGAAAACAGAGAAATAGTATGCCTTTGGCAGGGGGAACAGACAGTGGGAAATGCTTTCTGCTGTCCAGGGGCTCCTTCTCCTTCTTAGAACACGTCAGAAAGTCTTTCACTGGTGAGGGCTGGGAAAGGCTGAGCTCCCAGGGTAAGTAGGGAGATTTTCAGAAAGCCTCAGCAGGCTCCAGGGGCTGGGTTATTTGGAAACTCCAGCTGGGAAGGAGCACAATGGCAGCCCTGGGAGCAGGGCTGGTTTTCCAGCTGAATTGCCTCTCTGGCATTTGGATGGGAGCGATGTCAGCGTGGATCTGTTCCTCAGTTTACGGCACAGCAGGACACAATACTGGTTATAAACTGAGGCTCTTAATGTGGGTGGACATTGCTGAATTTAGCATGTCACAGAATCCCAGGATAGCTGAGGTTGGAAGGGATAAATGGAGATAATCCCACCCTCCTGCTCAGCAGGGTCGTCTGGAGCAGGTGACACGGGAAGGTTTGGAATGTCTCCAGAGAGGGAGATTCCACACCCTCCCTGGCAGCTGTTCCAGAGCTCTGCCATGGAAAGAAGTTCTTCCTTATGTTGAGGTGGAACTGCTTGTGTTTTATTTGTGACCATTGCTCCTCGTCTTGTCTCTGGGTGCCACCGACCAGAGCCTGGCACCGTCCTCTGACACCCCTGGGAGATCCTTCTATGTATGGACAAGACCAATGATGATGAGACACCTGTTGAAGAAGGTGGAGCCAGTGTTTCTGCCCCTTCTAGAAATTATCTCCACGGCTTTTATCGCCCCACCTGGAGCCTCATCCAACACCCACCTCTGGAGAACCCCCCAGCGCTCCGGGACGTGCCGGTTTGTTGTGTGTACACAACTCCTGTGAGCAAATTTGGGGTTTATTCACTGAAGCCAGACTACCTCGCATCTCCTCTTTCTTTCTAATGTATTATTTACGTGCACTTGACAAACATCCTCAGCAGCCTGATCTCAGCTACGTGATTGCTTTTTCAAGTTAAATACTGACGCTGAGCTCCGGAGCGGCTCACGGCCTTTGGCATGTGATAAATTATGGATTGCTCGGTTCTCTGCCGGGGTTATCCAGTCACAGGAGCCACAACAATGTGTTTTATCTGAAGTTTAATAATGCTTATAAAAAAATAAAGGTCAGGTAAATAGAGCTGACATCGTCTTCCCAGTTTTTGGCACGACCTGATGGTGTTCAGACAGCGAGAAGCGCCTGATCCCAGGGGGGAATTCTGCCCTTGGAGGCTGGATCTCCTTTCAGTGCTTATCCAGCAGATCCAGCCCTGTGGAGATTGGCATTTTTAGCCTGATTTTTACAGAGGGACTTGATCCTGCTTTGGGGGATTACCTGCTCTGATTGCCTGCAGTAGCAGGTCACTGGACTCAGTACTCAACGATTCTCTCCAACCCTATCTTGTGATTCCAGCAGTAAAGGCAGAAGGATAATTTTGCTGCTTGTTAATCCCGTTATCCTCCCGAGCCAGTGCACAGCTGGAACTTCCTCTCAACGAAATTGCTCACTGAATTCGAGGCAGCTGCACATGTGCAACCTCTCCACAGCTGCTCGTGGGGATCCACAAGGACACAGCTTGGAGACAGCACGATAGAAATGAAGGAGGATGGAAAAAAAAGAATGAGAATAAAGGCAGCACTGGGCTGGTGGCACGTGGAGTGGATGTGAGGAGCTGTAACAGAAGGAAAGGGTCGCCTTGACTCTTTAATGATTAGAAACAACATCGTCTTTAACTCCAAGTGCTTGGATTTGCTGGGGAAGAGCTGCAAGACAGGAAACAGGAGAGTTTCGTTATGTAGATCTAAAATCACTGTTAAGAAGCTCTGGAGCAACATAATTTGATTTATTCTGGTCTGACACAGATGAATGTTGACACGTTACATCAGTCTTTGTGAAAGCTTTCATGGAAATCATCACTGCTTTTCATCCCCCGAAGAGAAAACCCATAGAAAAGTGAATTATACACATTTCTTTCTTTCTAACTACCAAAATTTCCAAGCATGAAGGGATTATTTCATGTTGTGCAGAGCTGAATGAATGTCACAGTTTTGCAGTGCACTGTGCCACGCTGGAATTCTTCATCCCCATCCAAACAGAGCTCTCCTCGCTGGAGATGCCACCCTTTGCCCACGGGGCAGGAGGATTGGCCACCACCACATACAATCCCTTCCATAACTCAGCACTTTAAGAACAGGAGGGATTTCTCATAGATCATTTTACGAGAATATCAGGCCTGAGCTCATGGTTTTCAATTTCTAACCCAGTTCTCAGAGATGCAGTGTGAGAAGATTTGGGTCAAAGTCAGTGAATGGTTTCACGTGATGGAGGAGCAAAAGAGGCCTTGAAGTGTTTTATCTCCATATTTTTAAATGAAATGGTAGGATTTGCTTTTAGAAATGTTTTATCTAGAGAATTGCCCTCCTCTGGTGCTTTTAGAAGATTAAAAAATAGAGGAATTAAACCCTCTGTGAATGATGTGATGCAGCTGAATCAAATTCCCCTCCTGTTTTTATTTCCTCCAAAATTAGGAAAAAAAGTAAATAACCCTGAGTTTGTTCAGGCAGGGAGCTAGAAATGCCCTTGTTTGTAACGTGTGGAGAACATCCAGGGCTGGCACTCACACTGTGGGGTGCAGGGAAGCAGAGCTGGGTGCTGCTGCCACTTTACTCAGGTGAAGAGGCAGGAGGAGGGAGGCTGCAGCTGCTTTGGGCACCCTGATCTTGTGTTCAGCCCAGACATCTGCAACAAGCCTGGTTTTCCAAGGTTTTCCTTGATTAAAGCCATCAGCAAGGCCATGAGCTCTCTGCTGCTCGTGGTATCCTGCCCCAGGCACTTGCTGCCTTTCCATCATTATGTCCCTCTCCAGCACTCAAAGCAGATTTTCTCTCACCAGTACAGTGGTTGATAGTTGGCATTTCCACTTAACCTTAGGCAAAATAAGATTTCAGGGTGTTGTGACCAGCACAGCTACAAGAGGAACAGCTCTGCTCAGGAGGCTGAACTGACCATGCTTGGGAAAAAAGCAAAAGTAAAGCAATTTTCCATGAAGCAAAGGAATTTTGGATGCAAGAAAAAAGCATTAGAAAAATCACAGCAAAATCAGTGGCAAAGACAGGAGGGCCAAGGGTTTTTTTGCAGCCCCTCTTCTGACCCTCCTACTTTTAAACTCTGTAGTTCTGATCCTAGTATCTGGAATTCTACCATCTTCCAGGAGAAACTCAGCTCTGGCAGCAGGGGATGTGTGTGTGTGTGTGTGTGTGGTTGGGTAGGTCTTGCCTTTCATGAATACAAAAAGAAAGGGTCTGCTATTTGTAATCCATCATTTTATATTGGCTGAAGAATTAAATGTGGCTTGTTGTCCCAGAGAAATTATAATGACCCTGGTGATACTGCCCGTGTTCCTGCTCCCACCTGATCCATGGCAGTTCCTCCCTGCCGAAGCAATCAGACCCTGGTGGGTATCACAAGTACTGCTCAGTGTCTGTGGTGTGTATTTTGAACCTCTGCCTTCAGGGACCACCAGCACGTGTCTTAAAGAGGACAGAAAGCGAGGACTAGTGGCAGATCTGCTTACTTCCAGCTTTTCCTAGCCAAAGGAAAGCTGGGATATACCCAGAGCTTTCCAACGCTGTTCCTTATAACTGTTCCATCTCTGTTCTTTCTTCCCAGGATCCTGCTGCTTCAGGAGCTCACTGTACCTACCTCACCTCAGGCACTGCCCTCGTGCTGTGTCTGCAGAGGCCAAATGCTGTGAAGAAGCTGCTGGATCTCCTGGGGCCAGAGGATCCTAAAGTAGCCCAAGCACTCGATCCCTGCCTCTGGAGGGCTCAGTACGGCACCAGCACAGTCCACAACGGATTTTATGGTAGGTTTTTGGAAAAGGAAAGGCCAAAGGCTCAGATATGCAAATGGAAAATATATAATGTGCTGTTCCCTCCTGCATTGTCACTACAGATCCAGCCTTGGCAGCCAGTGAAGACCATTATTCCCTAGAGAGCTTTCACTGTTTTCTTGGTGGCTGAGCTGAGTGTGTCTCAAGCTATAAAAGATTCTCCCAGAGGAGATAATTTCAAAAAGGTTTCTTCCCAGAACAGCCCTAGATCTGTGTTCCATCATAACAGATTTCCTTTGATCTCTTCCCTGCTTGGTCATTTTGTACTTTTGGCTTGGCTGTTTTGTAATTACCCCCAAGAACCCATCTGTCTTCTCTGCTTGTATGTGTCCTGCTGATGTCTCCACCAGCCATTGGCCCACTCCAACCAGATTTCCCAGAGGAATTAAAGACTCCGAGACACCGAGTTTCTGTAACATCTCAAAACACCAGGGACCAATAGAGAGGTGATTAAGAATGTCTCTGAGTGAGGAAAGCAGGTAAACTCAGCTGTTTTCCATCAGGAGAGGCTCTTTCCAGCTGGCACATGCAGAGCACACAGTCAGCATCCTCAGAGTGCTGAACCATCACAGCTCATCTGCCAGCAGGGAAGGGCTGGGGTGTTGCAGTGTGTGTGTGTGTGTGAAGGATGAGAAAATGGGAATCAGCCCTGGAGAGAACAAAGGGTATTGCTGCTGGAGGTATTGCCACAAGGAGGGAAGGATGTTATGCCAAAAATTGTGAGGGTTAAATCACTGCCCACGAATAGTGTTTTGTCTCAGTGTGGATCTGATTGTGCTCTTTGTAGTTAAACAAATGTAAAAATAATAAAGCAATAATTTCTTTAAACCCAGGTGAGCTGGTAGGCACTGTGTGCCCTCAAGTCCCAGAACTTTCCTTGGATTATTTGGCTCTTTCTATTGTATTCTGTGCTGTGAAATCTCTCCCTCTTTTCATCCATATCAAGTGGTCTGTTGAAAACTGGTAGATAATGAAGCACTACCATGTAGCTTGGGGAAGAGAACCAACCCCTCGATCCAGAACCTTCTTTCATCAGATTGGAATCTTGAGGACCAAGACTGAGCCAAGAGAGCTCTCTCACCATGATCCCATAGGATCCACCTGCACAAAAAAAGTGGTCAGGGCTCTTTAGCCAATTCTTTTACATTGTCAGCCCCTGCTTCTTTTGCCCTTGAGATTAATGGGTTGTGTCTCCAGGTTGCCTTGAGACTGAGAACTCGTCAGTCATGACTAAGAACAGGTAATATATCCCCCAAACTTCAGACACCTGCTACAGTTAGAGCATCCCCAGCATAACTCAGTGAAAGATGACTTCATATTAATCAGAGAGGCTGAGTCTCATCCTGTCTGGTTGGGAGTCACAGGTTTTGAGAATCCCCCTGTTTTTGAGAACCCCCCCTAATGTTCTGCTTTGGGATTCCCTTCAGACCCCTAGGCTGGGATTTGAAGTCACCTTTTAAGTCTGGGCTGGGCACAGAGCTGAGCTGGCCACCCCCTGCTCTCAGACCAGACTATGTGCGTTGGGTACAAAGCCATCCTGGCACACATTCCAGGAAAATGGATGGAGCTGGAGCTAACTGATGAGCCTGACCCAGCTGCTCTGCCAAGGAGGTGTCTGCCCATAAGGAAAGGAGTGTTCCTAAACCCTTGCACCTCCAAGAGCTTGTCCTTCAATACAGGTGAAACATTTTCCTGCAAGTTAAGCAGGAAGAGCTTTCCATGAGTAATGTGGGGGACTGTAAGTAAGACCATCCTCCTTTCCTAGGAGGGAATACTAAGCTTTCTCAGTTTTGCTCCAGCTGAGGAAGAACTTTAGTTAATGCCTGAAGCAGAGCAAACTCTCACTATTTCCTCCCAAAGTGACTGGGGATTCAATTAATATGAACCCCAGGTTCCAGGGAGACCACTGAACCAGGTAATGCAGTGACACAGCTTTAGGAGTCTGAGGCTCAGCTGCAGAGTTAAACCTGCCTTCCTTTCATCTCTCTGGAGCCTGGAAAGTCACCGTGCAGTGCTTTTCCTCACATCCAAAGAGCTCCTACGTGTGTGCCCCTTACCCTGTGTTACACCTCGAGCAAGGCAAGAGTTTTACTGCTGCTCACTTTGGGAGTGTCCTCTGCTGGCATCAGTGATTTAAACGTGGCAGGTGCAGAAAGGATCCAGCACAGCTCAAACACAGGTGACTTAGACAGCCTCAGGATTGTGAAGTGCTGCACTAAGGGCTCTGGCCACACAAAATTGGAATTGCAGAGTTCAAACAGTGCTCTCAGATGGGATCCTGGGATGGGCAGCCCCAAAGGTGGGAATGTTTCTGAGGATATTTGTGTAGTTGTATCCCAGGAGTGTGGATCTGTGCCAGCACACTGACAAACTCTGTGGACTCCAGTGACACAGAAATAGCTTTTCCCTCTCTAATATTTTCCACCCACGAATCTCAACGCATTCTGAGTGGTGCTTTATAACACTGATGCTTTACAGGGGAAAATGCAGCTGCTGAGCCTGGAGAGACCTTTCAAGTCACTGAGTTCAGCTCATTCCCTCACAGACAACCCCATCACACATTCCCTTTCATAAGCAGCCACCCCGCTTGGCTGGTTGTCACAGGGCTTCTCTGCTCTGATAGCTAAAAATCTTCTTACATTTTCAAACTCAAATATAGTCACATCCAGTTCTCGCCCATTTGTCCTTCTGCCATTATCTGGACTTTATTTTAAGTAGTTCTTTTTATGCCTCTGACCTTTTCTACCCTGCAGCGTTTATCAGAAATCAAATTGCTTCTCAGCTTTGGGTCATGTTGGGTCAAACAAGCAAAGGTCTTCTAGCTTTAACTTTTCAGATGATTTTCCGTTCCTTCCATCATCCTCATGTCATTTCTCTGTACCTGTTCTAGTCTCAATTCACTTTTTATGACCCTGTGTGAAGAGAAAATGCACTGCCATTAGCAATGCCTGCTGCTAATTCTGATTTCTGCGGTCAATTAAAGCCCCACAGCCTATTTAGGACCTGCATTATTGTTACAAACTACATTTATTTTACTAACTAGCAGCTCTTTTCCTTTGGTAAGATCAGCCTGATGTGATCCAGAAGCAAAGGAAAAACAGTGGGATTTGGAGCTGGAATTGAAGGGTTTCACAGGCTCCTGAACACAATTCCCTTGGCTATACTCTTAGGAAGTAGAAGGAGTCTTGTTTACATGAAGAAGCTGCTGAGTGATAATAAGACAGAACCAAAAATACCGAGGAGGCAATGAAACTATTCTAAATATAATGGTTTTAAACGTTTGCTATTACTGTACAGAACAGCTGGCCTTTGAAGCAATTACTTCAGTAAGTTGCACATCATCAATCTCTCCAAAAGATGAGTGTGAGTCTAGAGAAAATGTTTAATTCAAAGCCTGAGAGAATCTTCTCATTTTATTTATCTCTCAGGCTCCAAATCCTATCAGATGGCTGTCCGGGATATGAAGCTGTTTTTCCCAGAAGGGCTCTGCTGTGCCAAGTGTCAGGCACTGGAGGAAGAAGAGGTAGGATATGCCCTTTTCCTGGGGTTTATCCTGCTGTGTCAGGGCAGTGGCTTTGGCCTTGCTATATCCCATGACTGCTTTCCTATTATGTTTTAGATAATGCTGCTTTTGATGTGTTTTACCAGCTGCTGAGTTTTCCTTCTCCTGTGGATGTTCCTACCACGCTGTGCTCCCTCCGTACTGACCCAGAGAGCCGGTGGAGAAGAGCTGGTCCAGATCTGTTTGTTCAGAACCCCGTGCTGGAAATTCAAGAGGGTTCAGGGTTTTAGGAGCAAAGCTCCCAGCTGGTCAGCATTGCTCTGGAAGGGGGATATTTGCTTTCAGCAGGGATAGCAGCACCATCCCTGACTGCTGAGCACAGATGACCCAGGGGCTGATTTTTCACCAGCTTTGTGTCATTCAGGATTGGAGATGATGGAATAATGATTTGGTTGTGCTCAAATGAGCGATGGAAATGTTTGAGCCTTGCTGTGGCTCAGGGGTGACCCAGCTGAGTGAGTCCAAGGAGATGAGCTCTGGAATTATCCACAGCTGGAACTGGCTTCAGTAATGTGGCTGCTGTCCCTGTGCAGCTCAGTCCAGGGCATTGTGGCTGTGCTGGACACTTGGATGTGCCAGTTCATTCAGAGGCAGGAAGGAGCTGCTACACCCCAGCTTTTCTCATCCAGAGTGGCACTGGATAAAGCTGCCAGCCTCACAGCTCCACAGCTTTGGAGTTTCTGGCCTGGAAAAGCTGGGAGCAGAGACCTTAGAAAGATGTCAGGATACAGGACTTTTAAAAGGAGGACGAGATCCTGTACTGAATTAAGCCTCAATTAAGAAGAAAAAATGCAAAATGTTCTTGTGTCTCCAGATGAGCAGGTGTTTTCTGGGCTGGCAATTACAGAAGTACACAACAGCAACAAAAGCTGCACAGCTTGCCTGAATCAATCCTTCAGAAGTGTTAGCCCTCCTGATTAGGTAGCAGCGTTCATGTGACTTGCTTCTCTCTCCCTCTCTTCCCTCCTGCAGATTTATAACCTGAAACGTGACCCCATTTTCAGCCTGGAAATCAGCAAGGAGCACAAGACCCTAAACAGTGAGCCAGGAAGAAAACCCAATGTTCTGGGCTCTGAGCAGCTATGCAGTCCTGGTAAGGAAATGTAACTCCTGTTACAGATTGGGACTGCTATTGATTAATTGGCCAGCAAGACAAACCATCTGGTGGCAGCAAGATTTGGTATTGATGTCCTCTCAGAAGGGAGAGACAGCTCTGAGCTGCAAAGAACAGCTCCAGGGGAGTGCAGCCATTTAACTGTTTGCCTGCTGGCCCTTTGCACTGCCAGTGCTTTAGGGGTTAAATACAGAGTTGAGCTTAACAGCAGCAGCAGAGCAAGCACTGTCAACACAGCTGGTGGATCCAACAGCACGCACCCCTCTCCTGAACTTTTATGGTCTCAGCACCACTTTGGCCACAGTGGTTTGTGTGTCCATTCAAAGCCTCCCTGGGAGAGGTAGGAAACCAGGTCCTGGGGGTCCTGGGGGTGGTGAGGTGATCTGTTCTGTGAGTAGATGGATACCAATTTATGCAGGGAGTGCTGCTGGCAGCACAACCATCTAACTCTCAGGAACTGGACTGAGAGCTCATTCAGTTCCTCCTGCTGCTGAGCAGCTGCCAGCTCAAAATGACTCCCAGCTATTGCCAGGCTGACTTTGATTTGGAGCTGAAGCCTCAGCAAGGCTGTCAGATCCCTTGGATGCAGCAGCTTCTCGGGGCCTTTTCTGTTGATTTGACTTGATAGACAAGTGTAAACACAGCTGGGCTGCAGCATCATTCAGGCCACGACATGTCACTAACACAGGGGGTGCTTCCATCTTGGGATGTTGGGGATTGATCCCAAGCCTTTACAAAACAAACAGTGATCCAGTAAAGCCTCCCCTGTGGTGTTCACTGGGGAACAGAATTGTTTGGAACCAGCTCATTCTCGTTCCTGGAGCTTGAGTTCAGGTGTGACTGATGTGGGCAGCTCAGAAGATGGTTCTGTGCTGCCCCTGATCACCGTGGTCATTGACACCGGCAGTGGATCCCCAGGATTGTTGCACTGAGAGAGGAGCATGACAAAAATGCCACAGAATTACAGACCATCACATCCCTCCTTAAACTCTTCCTGACACGGGACTTTGGGGCACTGCTCCCATCCCAGGAGGTGCATGAGGCAGCTCATGTGGAACTGCAGAGAAGGGGTGGTAAGGCCAGGACTCTGCCCTAAGGACAGCAGAGCTGTCACTTTGAGTAGGGGGGCTCTGGAGGAGGATTTTTCCCAAGGTATTTGTTACATCATCTTACTGCACAGTGGGGTAGAAGTGGGCCTGCAGCACAGCTCTGCTGTGGCTGAAGCACTGCTTGCTTTTTATAAGAGATTGCATAAAATAAAATAAATAAAACAGCTTGTGGGGAGAGCAGAGGTATTCTGCAGGCTTTGCACAGCCCAGTGTTTGCAATCAAATCTCAAAATAACGTGCCCTTAATTTCTTGCTGCACGAGGATCTCTGCTTTGAAGACGTCTAGGCAGAGTAAAAAGGAAAGCAGTGTACAGCCCTGATGTTTTTGTGTCTCAGAAAATGTATTTCAAAGAGTTACTGTCCTGGAAAAGCAAGCCCACGTGATCCCTGAACTGTCAGGCAGGATATAGTAAGTGCCTCCAGCAAGGCAGACACATCACTCACGTTCTGGGCTCCTCTTGAACACTAGAGGAAGCTCTTGCACACAGGGAAACCTCCTTCCAGCAAATAATTATCACAAAGCTGCTGCCTAATGGACAGACAGATTTATCATGAGGAAAATATGAAATACATTAAGTCTTACGTATGTTGAGCAGAATTACATTGGGGATTATAAAAGCAGCTGGATTAACAGATTTCTTTGCTCGGGAAAAAAAATGAAATGGAATCGTATCTCCTGTAGCAAAGCAGCAGCTGTCCTTGTCTGACTCCTGAAATGGGGTCAGGACTGCTGTCTTGTGATCTCCAGACAGGGACACACAGGCAGCAGCAGTCCAGCAGCTTGGGATGAGCATCCCAAACCACATCGCGACACCTGAGTGCCTCCAACCTCCCACTTGCACCTCCGTGGCGGGGAAGAATCACTTAGAGGTGGAGGGAGAAATACCAAATAAGTGTTTTCATCTTCTCCCATCAGGTCAGCCAGTGCTGGATACCCTCTGCCAAACCACTTGCCTGGTGTTGCCCGGGATAATCCTGCGGGGTTCAGAGCCCCCCCCGTACGTGGAGCTGCTGGCTGAGCTCCTTGGCAGAGGGTTCTGGCTGAGCGGAGCTCGGCTCACCGTGCTGGACATGCCCCAGGCTCTCTGCGTCTCCGGGACACTCAGCAGGGCCAAGGGCAGTGTGGCAGCAAAGGTATGGAACAGCTGGAGCTAGGCTTTGCTTCCCTCCCAGAACGAGAGCCTGTGAATGCCCTGCTGTGTGTGCTGAGCTGGCTGTTTGCTCTGAGCACGCTGGCTTTGGTAGCAGTGTGCCAGCACTGCCCCTGGGCTCTGACACCTCTGGTAAGTAAGCTGGGCAGTGTCCCTTCCTGGTGTTCCTGTGTCCCTGTGATTTATCCTTAGTGGGAATTGCCCATCCATTATTTATTTATTGAGCATTTAATTCTGTTCACCCATCAGTGCACTATTATGCATGTGTTGCTGCTGTCTCCTCTCTTGTTTCTCCATATAAATACAATTTCTCTTTCCCTTTCTCTGATCACACCCCATTACTCCTCTACTACAACGCTGAACAACTCCTTCATATCTTGGACTGTGCCTTGGAGTCCTGGGCAGGGATTTCCCACCTGGGATGCTGCCTCCAGCTCTGGGGTCCCCAGCACAGGAAGGACATGGGCCAGTTGGAGCGAGTCAAGAGGAGGCCCCAAGATGATCAGAGATGGAGCAGCTCTGCTGGGAGGAAAGGCTGGAGAACTGGGATTGTTCAGTCTGGAGAAGAGAAGGCTTTGGGGTCACTTCATTGTGGCCTTCTGGGACCTGAAGGGACCCTACAGGGAAGATGGAAAGAGACTATTTACAGGGGCCTGGAGGGACAGGAAAAGGGGGAATGGCTTCCCACTGCGAGGGTTAGATGAGATATTTGGAAGGAATTGTTGGCTGTGAGGATGATGAGGGTCTGGCACAGGTTGCCCAGAGAATCTGTGGCTGCCCCAGCCCTGGGGCTGGATGGGGCTTGGAGCAACCTGGGATAGGGGAGGGTGTCCCTGCCCATGGCAAAACACATTTGTGCTTCCAGCCTTTCAGTTATGTGTCTTAGATGTTATCTGTAATAAGAGCAGCTAAGACCTTTTCAGGTTGTGATTTTTTTAAACTGACATCCCTTTGAAGTACATCTGTAGGGAACAGCAATTACATCTCGCAGCCAATTAGCGTGAGAACTGCTTCCTTCTCCCGCGGGTCCCCCGAGGATCCATCCCTCTGCACATGGAATGTGCAGCTCTCTAGGAATGACAGAGTGAATCAGTGTGTGTGGGGCAGAGCCATTCCTCCTTCCTCCTGGCACAGATTAATGACTCTGGGCAGAGCTGGCGTGCTTCCAGAAGGATCTGGCACTGCTGAGCCCAAGGTGAATGTTACAGCCTTTGCTTTCCCGTGCTGGAAGGGAGTGGGTTCCTTCAAGTAATGAGTGCTTCTGCTACAATATCTCAACATTTACCTTATCTCCCTATTCCTGCTTCCAGCAGAGGTAATGACTGAATAACACCCCTGCTTATTTTCACTCTGAGAGAGGAGAGCAGGAATAACAGTGAGCTGGAGGAGCTGGTTAACAGTTCAGACATGATCCTCTCCAGCCCCTCCCACAGCACACAAGTGGTTATTGGTGCTGTCAGCAGTTCATCAGCCAGAATTAGACTCCTTTAAGTGAAGAGCAGCACCAGAGCTGTGTTCTTGCCTCTCTTGCAGTGTTCCCTCCTGAAGGATGGTTTGTGCCTGGTGCTGGCAGCACAGCAGGACGATGCTGTCACCTGCCTCTGCTCCCTGCTGGACAGGTAAGAGAGGGCATGGCCCTGCCCACACCGGGACAGGGTTTGTGCTCTGGGGAAGGACACCTCCTCCTCTGTCACTCCAGTTCTGATGAGGGCAGGTGCCACTCAAAGGCAGCCTATTCTTCACAGTTACCTTGTTAATCACTGAATCATGGAATCGTTAAGGTTGGAAAATACCATTAAGATCATCAAATCCAGCCATCAACCCAGCACCACCACCATGTGCTGCATTAAGGCAGGTCCCCAAACGCCACATCCAAATGTGGTTTTGAGTCATGATCGCTTCTAGGGATCGTGACTCCACCATTGCCCTGGGCAGCCTGTTGCAGTGCCTGAGCACCCTTTCCATGAAGGAACTTCCCCAATATCCAACCTAAACCTCCCCTGACGTATCTTGAGGCTGTTTCTTCTCATCCTGTCCCTTGTTCCTTGGGAATAGAGCCTGACCATCACCTGTCTCCACCCTCCTGTCAGGGAGTTGGAGAGAGTGAGAAGGTCCCTCAGCTGCTCCTGGTGCTCCAGGCCCTTCCCCAGCTCCATTCCCTTCTCTGGACACGCTCCAGCCCTTCAATGTCTCTCTTGTCATGAGGGGCACGATACCTCAGAGTATCCACACTTTCAAAGTTGTGGGTCCTCTACTCATGACCTTAAAGACTAAGCTGTGTCACTTGTGAAGGACCTGGAGCACCTGTGAGGTTTGGCAGCGTGGTTCCATGGATCCAGGGGATTCTGTGGAATGAGGACTCACAGTGGGAATAGACCTGCTGAATCGATGCAATTCCTTGGAGAAATATCTTAGCAGATTTTAACGTTTGCTATGAAAAAACTACTGAAATGCCAGAGAGCAAAATCAAAATTAGCCTCTTAAATAAACCACCAGAAACGTTGGATGGAGAATGTACAAGACTGGGAAAACAAACAGAACCCCTCTGCAGGGACCGATTAGTGAAACGGAGTGATTAGCAGGGCAATTAACCCTCTGTTCCCCAGAGGGAGGGTTTGCCTGCACAGGGGCTGCTGTTTGGCAATGGGATGTGTAGCTCATGCACATGGTTCCTCTGGCAGAGGAAGCAAGGAGGGTGTTTTCTGACACATTCAGTGAGGAGCAGGCCAGAAGCCACGCTGGTAACACTGCCCTGACTTTGGCTGGACCATCTGGAGGACTTGCAGGTGATGCTGTCCGTGGAACAGGAGTAGGTATTCAGGGATAATGGAGTTTACAAGCATCGAGGGGCTCAAAGCTGAATATCCGTGTTTGTTGGCACCTCAGACTTCTCGTACTTGGATGAAACGTTACAGGGCCACACCCAGGAAGAGTGGCTGGAACAAAGTTCAGCAGTCAGTTTTCAAAAATGTGTTCAAGGTAATTGCAAAATACGGACTTTGCTCCCGTTCATTTCAATTCACGCCCTCGGGAGCCACATCCCAAACCTTCCCCCCTGCAAGGCACAGCACTAAAGGGAGGCAAAGAGCAACTTCCCCAAGACCTTTCTGCTGAGTTTTTTCTTCCACTTTTTTTTTTTTTCCTGGTTTACAGGGGAAAATGGAGCTGTTGGGACCCCCAGAAATCACCGAGGTGGTTCTGGGAGAGTGGTTGCCAGTATAAGCCCCCTCCCCCCCCAACCTCTCTGTTTTTCCCACAGTCATGGGTGCTGCTTAGCAAGACCAGCTGCAGCCCAGCATGTCCCTCTCCTGTAGGCTTGATGTGTTTTCAGCTTCAGTCTCAAGGCAGCACCTCCAGAGAAACTTCCTGTGGCTTCTCCTGTCTTTCCCAGGGAGCCCAGGGGCTGGGAAGGAAGTGGGCAGGAATAGGTGCCAGTCTCACTGTGCCTTCACCTCTCATCCTGCTCTGTACAAAGGAGTTCCTCATGAACTGCAAAATACACGGGCATAAGTTATGGCTGTCGAGAGGCACTTGCAGGATCCACTCTGCCTCTCACCCTCCTGCCAGAACCGGTGATCAGGCAGCCGTTTCATCCCCAAACCCCATATTTGCCTTCGTGATCCACGGTGCCCGTGGAAGGGAGGGGCAGGAAAGTGTGCCCAGGGATGGGAGGAGGGAGGCTCACACCTTCAGGTGGATCAGCTTCAGCCAGCAGGAGCTCAGGCCCTTATTGTCTCACGAGGCATTGCTTAAAATCAGCTCTGCCAATATGTTTGAAAACCCAGCCCGACTTCACTAGTGCCTCATAAGGGCACTTCACGCCAAGACATCTTCAATTTAAATAACACCTGAGGTTAATTGCACTTACAACTCCATCAGCCCTTTCTGTACCCTGTAAATCACCGGGTATTTATTTCCCCTCTCTCTGCCACGACCTGCCCGGGTTCTGGCCTGAATTCCAGCTGCCCTGCTGAAGCACCACGGTGGAGGGATTATTTTACAGCCCTGGGACTTGATTCACAGCTGAGCCACAGTTCTTTGTGCCAGGGGGAGGAATGTTGCCATCTGTATGGAAGCCTGGGACGTGATGTCAGAGATGGGCCTTGATAAGGAGGAGGAATCAGGTGTTGAGAGGAACAAAGTGGTCTTTGCCAGTGTAACTGCTCCTAGTTCTGAGTCTATTAAAGCTTCCCTAAGCCAGCTCTGGCAGTGCTGGAGAGACATCCAGTCCCTGGGGGGGGGGTTTGAAGACAGAGCTGGACCCTCCTAAGGGTGTCTTGATTGTTGCCCATCAGCAGGGCCCGCTCTGGCTGCTCTCTGCACATCCATGAGGGAATTATTCCTGCACCAAAGAGCAGGAAGAACAGAGAGAGGGACAAAACGAGTGCAGGTGTGGACACAAAGGCAGCCTGTGAGTTTGGTTGCCCGCCAAGAGTGGAGCCAAAGCAGGAATCTGGGAGAATCTGGGCATGTGCCAAGGCCAACTCACAGGGCAGAGGGAAGGGAATGTTTGGGAGAGGTGAGGGGAAGCTGCAGCACAGCCTGGGGGGAGCAGTGGGAACCAGGGGGGACAACCCAGAGAGAAGGAAGTGGCACAATCCCATCCCCAGACAAGGAAAAATGATGTGAGACTCACCTTTCTAGTTCTGTCAGCATCCGGCTGCCTGGATATCTCACTTGAAAGCGTTTGAATTTTCCCTGTCATAACTTGTTTTCACAGCCACATTTCCTGGCTGCAGGGTGGCAGAGGGAAAAGCACACAGCAGTGGATTCAAAGCAGCTCCTGGGAGGGAGGCATGCTCTGCTTTTTATGCATGACAAACCAGATTTAGCTGCCTTAATAGGTGATGCTGGTGCCGTAGTGATTACTCCTCTATGGCTTTCAGCATTTAAAAAGCACTTTCAGATGCCTGTAAGATTGTTAGGACCTAAACATGTTGTACACAGACTTAGGAGCTCACCTGTACTGAACTCGGGAGGCAGGTTTTGGGTAAAACACTCTAAACACTGCAGCAGAATAAAACCAGAGTTTAGGCCAGGCTTTATGCCTTTCTGCCTTTAAATAATGTAATGCAATCAGAGCAGAAGCCACGTGTTAAGGAACTTAGCTGGATGTTATTCTTTCTGATGAAACATTCTTACCAAGTGTTAATTGCTGTTAGCGGGGAGCGATGTTATCCCTATGGGAAGCTCATCCCGGGGAGCTTTGGAGGGGTAGGAGGTGTAGGAAAAAAAAACCACAAAAAACCACAAAAAACCGAACACATGGGGTGTAAAATCTTAGAGCAGTTGAAAACCACTGAAAGGAAAACTGTTGCCAAGCACAATACCTGCATATGGGGGCAGGGAGCAGGGAGTGGCCGCCAAAGCCTCTGGAGAATTTTCAAGCCCGAGGCTCCAAGCGTGCACAGAGTCAGTTTAAAAGGCACTTTTGAAATGTGTACTATGCCTTTTGATTTCTCTTGAATGCCTTTCAGGGTCAGCTTGTGTGTGGCTTGAGGAGGAACAGAGCAAAACAAGGACTAGCGAGGCAGTCCCTGCAGCTTGGAAAGTCCTGGGGTTTGTGGGAAACACCCAGATTATCTTTGTGGAGAACAAGCCCCTCGCACAGAGCAAACTATCTACGCTTGTACGTCTGCCCCAGAGCCCCCATTATGCAACTGGTCACCACTGTTAGTTTGGAGGTTTATATTTTAATAGTGCCAAGCCATTTATATACAAAGCTTTGTAAACCCCAGGATTTAGCTGTGTAAAGATGTTCAGCAGCAGATGCCCGTGGCACAGAGCACAGAGCTGGGTCATCTGCACTCCCTGACAGCTGACAGGGCAAACTAACCCTGCCTTCCCTTCCTCTTTCCCCCCAGTGCCTGCTGGCAGAAGCAGTCCATCCTGAACGCTGCAGAGCATCTCCTTTATCCCCAGACTGAGAATCAGGCAAGTAGAGAAGTTTATGGTACAGATATGTGTCCTTTGTGCCCCAGTGATGAGTGAGATTTGTCAGTGCTGGTTGAGTTTTAGAAGAAAATGCTAAGCTTTCTGAGACAGAGGTGGTGTCTTGTGGCAGCCCCAAGCCTTGGCTTAGGCTGAGCCCAGCATTTGGGGAAGGTGGGACCAAAATCCTGCCAAACTGTCTCCCATATTACAGTGGTGACACAATTTTTAATCGAAATACTTGGAGATACTGATAAAGAATCTATGCTTTCCATAGAAATTCAGTTATTTTTTCTGAAAAAACAGCCCGTAAAAAAATATCACAGAGTCCCAGAATGGTTTGGGTTGGAAGGGACCTTAAAGCTCATCTCATTCCACCCCCAACCATGGGCAGGGACACCTTCCACCAGCCCAGGTTGCTCCAAGCCCCATCCAACCTGGCCTTGGACACTTCCAGGGCTGGGGCAGCCACAGCTTCTCTGGGCAACCTGTGCCAGGGCCTGACACCCTCACAGGGAAGGATTTCAAATATCTGTGATATTTGTCAAAAATTAGTGACAGGAAATGTTCATTCAGCTCTGTGGCCAAGCTGGCACATGTCCTGTGTTCTGGGAGTTCTGTTTCAGAAGCCCAAATCCAAATGGAAGAGGAGAAATGAAGCCATTCCAGGGATGGGTTGGCTGAATATTTTCTCAGTCGTTCATCCCAAGAAAGGAAACACTGAGCTCCAGACATGTGGGCAGCTAATGGGAATAAACTGCATAAATACATTCTAAAATTCTGGCTGTAATCATCAAAGTTTAGAACAAAACAAACGAGAGGTTTGGACAGAGGAGGCAGTGCCTGAAGAATTGGGATTAGGAGATATAAACTCCTGGTGGAAGGTGTCCCTGCCTGTGGCAGGGGCATAGAACAAGATGGTCTTTAATATCCCTTCCAATTCAAGCCATTCTGTGATTCTGTGATAGAAGAACTGGGGGGAGTGAGAAATGACAGCAAGTGCCCAAACCTCTCCTCTGGATCCCTTTTGCTTCCCCCAAAAAAACCCAGCAGGAGAGCGAGATTGTGCCCCTAACCTCGTACAACACACGAGAGCTGCTGCCTTCAGCGCTACTGCTCAAAGGCCTGAGCCTTCAAAGACACAGGGCCCTCTTTGAAGTCTGTTATTCCTTCTTTTAACACAGTCAGAACGACCCCAACTCCCCCAAAAGTCCTTCAGCTGCTGCCTCCAGCCTCTTCAGTGGGATTGTGCCCGGCGTAGCTGGGGTGGCTGCAGTGCCTGGGAGCTCTGCCTGCTCAGCTCTGCAGGGCTGTCACAGCTCGCTGCTGCCAGGGTGCCAGGCTGTTGCCAAGGAATGTGACAGGGCAGCCAGTCCAGGCTGGCTTTTGATTTGCTTTGAAAGGACATTACATCTCTCTCTGTGCCTGACATGAAGTCCTTGCTGCTTCCCGGCACCGGGGGATCAGCCTATCAGGGGAAGGCTTGGAGCTCTTTTGTGCTGAGAAGGGAAAATAGCAAATATGCTCAGCCCTTCTCCCTGCTTCTGACAGCCTGGCATGTGGAATTTAATCCCTCTGGGGCTGCTCTCAGCAGCTCAGACCAGGACTGTGGGTCCTGGGACAGTGGCAGCTGCAGCAATGTCTTGTTGGGGGTACAAACAGCAGGTTTGTTTTCCAGGGGGTCTTTGTCTCCAAAACCTGGGGTAGGTTTGGGAATCAGAGATCTGAGGAGCAAGCACACCAGGGAAGCTGTACCTCAAAGGGTGGCCCAAGGAATGATGTTTGAGCCTCTGATCTCTTGCTAATGAGTTTATGAAATGCCAGCCAGGCTTTCCAGGGCAAAGCTAATGAGCAACATGGTGATAGCAGGCAAAGTTCAGGAGGGTTAAACGAACATGGATTTCAAATCCTCGTGGTCTGAGCAGAGCTGCAGGTCTTTACTGGTGGAGTTAAGCCGTGGAAGTGAAAAGGAATATCATCCTTGCTCCCTGTGAGATTTGGGATTAGGCAATAGGATGGGAGAGCAGCTTTTCAAATGTGGACTGTTTCAGTGCTGACATCTGGGCCTGGGCTGGTTGTCTACCAGTTCTGCAGCCACTGAGGTGAGCAGGCACTGCACTGCTGGAGCAGCTTCACCTGCCCTGTGGGAAACATCTGCCTTAGGAGCAGGTGAATCCACACGTGGGAAGCTCCTTATTTTAACACAGTGCCCCTGAAAATGCCCTGCAGGCTTATCCTGGGCACACCCAGACCAGTTCACATCTGGAAGTGGGACAGAGCCGTGGGCACCAGTAGGGGCTGTTGAACTTCCATGGGCCTCCAGGTGCCCATGCCCACACTGGGATGTCTCCAGCAATAAGAGAGCAGTCAGGGATGTCCTGGGGCTGAACATTTCCCCTCCCCTACAGCTGTGAGTGTGGCTGGGATGAGCCCCTGAGCCTGAGGTGGCCGTCCCTCGGTGACGGTGCAGGACATCACCGACCTGCCACTACCAGCACGTCAGAGCAGGGGGGTGACACGGTCTCTGCACAGTCATCCCTCAGCTGAGCCTCCACTGGCAGGCAGCACTAATCCCTCAGCTCTGCCTGAGCCTGCTCCAGCATCTCCCTCCTTGCAGACACCTGGAACACGGGAGTGGAGCAGAGCGAGGTGTGGAACACACGCCCAAAACAGCCACTCCTGGCCACTCTGTGCCCCTCAGGAGTCTAGAAAAGATTAAAAACCTGTGAGGAGAGGCAGAGCTGGCAGGAGGGCCCCGAGGGCTGTGTGGGGTGGGTATCAGCACAGCATCTCTGGTGCTTTAGGGGGACATGGTGCTCATTAGCACAGCCAGGATTGCAGGATTGTCCCTTGGCACTATCCTGGTCTCTCCAGCCTGGAAGCAGCCGTGCCAGAGCTGCTCCAGAGCAAGGTTTGGGAAAGAGAGGTAGAGCAGCTGGGGGGAACGAGTAGATTTCCCACTTAGCACTCTGCATATTGTTGCTATTTGTTGTTTTTTAAAAACATGACTCCTGAGAACGGCCTAACAGTGGTCACAACTAGCAGAGGTTTCCCAGCCATCTCCGTGCTGGGATGAATCCAGCCTGGAAAACAGCCTCTGCACAAGAAACCTGCACCTGAAAAGAAGTTTCTTTGCCATGCACAACTCACAGCTCTGCCCTAACCCTTTGCTTCTTTTCTCCCCAGGCCCAGGAGCTGCTCTGTGGCCTTTTTGACTCACTGGCATCAGAGAGCACCCACCGGCTCGGATCCCAGCATTGTTAGCCATGGTAGTCAAGGCCTGCAGGCAGCCTTGGATGCCACTGTGGAGATGGACACAGGGGGGCTCCCAGCTCTAAGAACACTAATATTTGTTTGGGATTAAAATGCAGAGTCTGAGGTGTGGCATTAGCACCGCTAAGATAAATGAGAGCGGTGGGAGGAAGGATCAGAGCCCCAAAACAAATATTTCTGAGCTGTAGCCATGGTTTCTAAGGGAATGCATTCAGACACAGTCTGCTTGTGTCCATGGAGCAAGGTTTGGAGCATTCCTCTGACTGGGAGAAGTTCAGTAAGTAAAGTAAATACAGTGTTCAGTGCTGCCTGTCTCTCAGGTTCTTGGGAACTCCATCTTCCCCAGGCCTCAAAGGCTTCATGGAGAGACTCAGGAACTGCTGGTAAGTGTGTTCTCTGAACCAAAGGCAAAACCACAGCAAATAAAATGGAAATAGTCTGAGAGAAGGTTGGATCCCTGGAGGGTTCAGTACGCCAGGTAGAGCCATTTAATAAGATTAAAAGCTGGATGGCTTCGTGTTCACCTGGCTCGGTGCAGCTCTGGGTGCCATAATGTCAGAAGGATCTGAAGCTGTTGGGGTGTTCAAAATAGGGACACAAGGATGGTGAAGGGTCTTCAGGGGAAGGGTCTGAGGAGCAGCTGAGGTCGCTTGGTGTGTTCAGCTGGAGAAGTGGAGACTGAGGTCAGACCTCATCGGGGTCTGCAGCTTCTTCAGGAGGGGCTGGGGAGGGGCAGCTCCAACCTCTGAGAAGGCAACACCTCTGAGATCTGTCCCCTTTCAGATGAGGCTGAAAGTGCCCAGTAAGTCCAAAAGTTGGAGGTCTGGCCCTGCAAGCTGTGCTACCTCTGTGGGTAACAGTCCTAATACAGCCTCTGTCCTTCTCCAAACCAGCTTGAAACAGCCAAAAGAGATTGTCATGCCCATGGGGGGGGACATGGACAGAGGCCAGTCCTGACCTCACACAGCATTTCAGTGTCAGAATCACTGAATCCCAGACTGGTTTGGGTTGGCAGGGACCTTAAAGCCCATCCAGTTCCACCCCCTGCCATGGACAGGGACACCTTCCATCAGACCAGGTTTCTCCAAGTCCCATCCAACCTGGCCTTGAATGTGGCAGTACCCCCCAAATCTCTGCTCCCCAGCCTGTTCACTCCTCTCTGAGCTGCATGGTGGGCCTGCACACCTCCTGAAGAGAAGCTGCAGAAATGCACTGGGGAGGGAAACAGCAGCTGCTCCAGTCCCTGGGGAGGACGAGGTCCTTGGAGTCAGCGTGACAGGGAGGCTGCTCTGCTCCTGCAGGTAAGTAGGCCATTTCCTGCACTCCAGGCGCATTTCTGTCGTGCTTGTAGAGCCGTGGAAGGCTCTGAAACAAATGAAAATTATCAGGCTCCACCCCCAGCACTCGGGGAATTTGCTCTGGAAAAGGAGCATGTGGAATAAAGCACAGGCAGGCAGCGACTGAGGGATGAGGCTGATGAACTGTGCACAAGGAGGGGCACAGGGGACCAGCAGCAGCCCAGCGTGGGGGCAGGGGGGTCACCAGAGCCCTGTCCCACTCACCTGGGCCCACAGAGCTGTGAGAGTGGGGTGAGGGGGAGCTGCACAGCAGGAGGTGATGCTCTGGGCACTGTCAGCAGTCAGCCTGGAGAGGTGACATCCCACTGGGACATTCCCAGCACATCTTAGTTAGGCCTGGCAGGAGCACTCCCAGCTCTGTGGCAGGAGCTGAGACCACGAGTCTTAATTCACAGAATCGTAGAATTACAGAAGGTTTGTCTTGGAAGGGACCTTAAAGCCCATCCCATTCAACCTCCTGCCACGGGCAGGGACACCTTCCACTGTCCCAGGTTGTTCCAAGTCCTGTCCAACCTGGCCTTGGACACTTCCAGGGATCCAGGGGCAGCCACAGCTTCTCTGGGCAACCTGTGCCAGGGCCTGACCACTCTCACAGGGAGATTATTAATTCACCGTGTAGCAAACCAGGGCCTGGCACAAAACACATCCAATATCCCATCCCCTTCCAGACATCCCCCTGCTGAGGCTTGAGCTCTGTGAGCCTCCATCCACCACCATCTTTGCCTCACCAAACGGAGGTGACAGCTCTGCCACATCCCCCAGGCACCCCAAAAACGGGGCAGCACCCCAAAAACGGGGCAGCACCCAGCTATCACCCAGCAAGAAGCCGCTGCTGGGCCTTCTATTCCTATTTTCAAGCCCAGCTCATTAGTCTGAGCGTAACAAACTACCAGGCCCCTGCGCGGAGCAGGGGAAAGAATCATCCTCTGGTATTTCCAAAATGCCAGGATTCCATAAATAACCCTGCCAGCCTTTTCTCCTAGAGAGTACCCCACTCCTCCACGGAGAGCTGACAACCAGGAGCACCAGGGACCCACCCAAAATCAGCGCTGTCAGCTCCGGCTCCATCAAAGGGAGCTGCAGCTCACACGCTGTTTTCCCCTGGAAACTGCCACAAGGCAGCCAGGATTAGCTAATCAGAGCTGAGGAGCTAGAAAACTAGGGGGGGAAAAAAAAAAAGAGGCAGATTTGATCCAAGATTTCCAGCTTTGCAGCTGGCTCCTACTTGCAAACAATTCATTTAGATGATGAAAGCAAGAAATTGAGTACAAAACCCCCTAGATTGTTTGCTTCCTGGAAAGAAAAGACAAGAAATGGAATTTAGATTAAAAATTATGCAGAATAGTATTAATTCCCCACCCTCTCGTGCCTCCCCTCTTGCTGGAAAACCAGAGCTAATCAGAATTTCGCATTGTTCTGCTGCCACTGTCAGAGCTGCCTCAATGGAGGAGAGATAAAATACAGGAGGTGGCATTTGGTGTTAACTCCTTCGAGTCCTGGCATGAGAAAAACGGGAGCGTGGTGCTGATAGCCCATTTTCCCTTTGCTCTGGCCTGATCTCCTCCCTTTGAGAGGCAAGTGCTGGGGTGCAGAGCTGCTCTCCGTGCCCTGCAGAGCTCGTGGCTCTGCTCTGGCACTGCCAGGAGTGGGCACCTTGTGTTTATTCCCCTCAGGGAAGGCTCACCTGTGCTCTCAGGTGAGCTTTGCCTCAGGGAGGGTTGGTGTCCTGAGGGGTGGAAATCAAACAGCAAAGAAGATTTACAGCCTTCCCAGCATGGGCATGGCCTGGAAATTGGGCACTTGTTTTCTTCTCCAAGGGTCCATGTCCGGTTCAGGAAGCAGGAGGAGCTGATGGACCTGCTGGAGCTGTCCCTGGATCATCCATACCCACCAAACTGGATAATCCTGGTCTGCACACCTCCCATACTCACAGATATTTGCCTTGCTCTTGCTGGCAGAGCCATAAGAACCTCTCTTGGGCAAAAGCCACCACCCTTGGATCTCCAGGAAGACCTGAGAGCCCCTTCCAGTGACCAAAGGGGCTCCAGGAGAGCTGGAGAGGGACTTTGGATAAGGGCCTGTGGTAATAGGCCAATGGGGAATGGCTTCCCACTGCCAGAGGGCAGGGTTAGGTGGGATATTGGGAAGAAATGTTTTCCTGTGAGGGCGGGCAGGCCCTGGCACAGGTTGCCCAGAGAAGCTGTGGCTGCCCCTCAATCCCTGGAAGTGTCCAAGGCCAGGTTGGACAGGGCTTGGAGCAACCTGGGCTGGTGGAAGGTGTCCCTGCCCATGGCAGGGGGATGGAACAAGATGAGTTTTAAGATCCCTTCCAACCCAGAGCATTCCATGGTATGGCAGGGCTGGTGGCTGTTCCCTGTCAGGGGACATATTTTCCTTGCCATCACCGTCCTGGAGTGGCACAGGGATCTGGGCTCTAGTCCCAGTTCTGTCCCATTGGGAAGGCAGTGTCCTCTCTCCATTCCTTGATCTCCATCTTCCCAGGACACCATCTCCCAGGCCTGCAGCAGCAGCAGGAGCCAGTGATTAATTGGTGCTTGGCAATTCCCCACAGGCAGGGGCTGGAGGAGCACAAAGGGCGCTTTGTCTGTGGCTGCGAGTGCTGATAAAGCGGGGCCGGGATGACTCAGCCGTGGGTAATTAGACAGGAGCAGCTGATGGCTCAGGCACGAACACCAGCCCCGTGCACGAGGAGCTCCCTGGATGGCTCTAAGTGGGTCATGCAGGAGAGCAGGGCTGGCAGAGCCTTTGTCCAGGCTCACCTGGCCAGGCGTGGCCACGGCCCTGCAGCAGCACCAGTGCCCGTCCCAAGGCATGGCTGGTTTGCTCCACTGAAGGAAGGCAGAAGCTCTGCTGGGGCAGTTTCACAGAGTGCAGGGTCACACTGAGGGCTGCTGGTCCTGCAAACGCTCCTGGGGAGCTCGGCTGAAGGGCTGTAGGGCTGGTCTGTCTCCCTTCACTCATCCACCCACCCACCCACACATCAATCCATCTGTTCACGCATCCATTCATCTGTCCATCTGTCCACCCACATACCCATCCATCCCTTTGTCCACTCACCCACCCATCTGTCCATCCATCCATCCATCCATCTACCCATCTATCTACCCATCCATCCACCCATCCATCCACCCATCTGTCCATCCCCATGCCCAGCCTGCACGTCCCCCCAGCTCAGCTCCTGCAGGACCAGCCGGGCTCTCCCTCCCACAGGCTGGGATCGGTCTGGGCCGTGGGGATTCCTGCCCTGCTGTCCCAGGCCAATCCCACATTTCCCTGCTCCTGCCCCAGCCAATCACTGGCAGCTGGGGGAGATCTGCAAACCTCAGGTGGGGCTTTGCTGGGCTCCCCAGCCCTGCCCTGTGCCTGTGCTTGGCTGCTCTGTGGGGTGAGTGGGTGGATCTGGCCCCTGGTGCCTCCTGCTTGCAGACCTGAGTGATGTTGGCCATCTTCTGGCTATCAGGAACCTCCCAAAATCTTTGTGAGCTTTCAAAGATCATTTTGAAGATGAAAACTTGTCTCCAGCAAGATCATTAAGTTGCTGCAGCTGATTGGAATCTTCAGGTGGCTCCAACTGAGCTGTTTGTGACCAAAGGCAGTGCTGAGGGGACTGGAGCATCTCCTTACAAGGAAAGGCTAAGGGAGCTGGGGCTGTTCAGCCTGGAAAGGAGCAGGAAAAGGGACCTCATCCATGTCCTTCAGCATCTGCAGGGAGGTGGCAGGGGCTCTGCTTGGGGGTGCCCAGCAACATAACAAGAGGCAAGAGGCAGAAACTGATGCCCAGGGAGTTCCACCTGAACACAGAGTCAGGAGGGATGGAAAAGACCTCCAAGATCATTGAGTCCAACCTTTGACCAGCTCCCTGAACCCACGACATTCCACTAAATCACAAACACGAGAAAGAACTGCTTTCCTGTGCAGGTGACCAAGCAGTGGCACAAACTGCCCAGAGAGGGTGAGGAGTCTCCTTCCCTGGAGACACCCAAAAGCCATCTGGACACAGTCATGTGCTCAGGGGCACACTGATTGAGCAGGGAGATTGGTCCAGATGAGCTCCAGTGGTCCCTTCCAATCTGAACCACTCTGTGATTCTCTGATCTGGCTGCTGGGGTGTCCTGGCTGACCTGCCTGGCGCTGAAATCTCCCAGAGTTCCAGTGACTTAGAAAGGGAAGGAGGGAGCAGGGCAGGGTGGAATGGCTGTCCCTGTCCCTCTACCTCACCAGAACGTTATCCCTCAGCTGACAGCCACTGTCTAGGGCCTGGACAATGCACTGGGCTTGTGCCCCACAGCTGCTGGCACTGATAGGGCTCTGGAGCTCTCAGTGCACCACCTCTGGAATCACATTCCCTGAGCGGTGACTTTGGGTGAGGGCTCCTCCTTTCCAGAGCTCTTGGCAGAAGATCCTGAACTATTGGTGGTTGATTCCCTCTCACAGCAGCCTGGCTAGTGAGTGTCTCCCTGAAAGCTGGGGAGTGGCATGAACAAGTGGCTGCCAAGAGCTGCTGTCCCCAGCCGACTCAGAGCCAGACGCCTCATCCTGCAGGGAGTTTGCTGTGAGGCCAAGGTGACTGGTCCTGGTCTCTGACCCCAGTCTGTCCTTCCACAAGATCCAGCCTCCCTTGGCAAGCCTGGAAGCCAGCCAAGGTGGTGTTCAGCATCTGACAGACAACCTTGGGCTGCTTCAACCAGCTGGAGCTGATGGCAGCCAACGTGCCCAGGGGGGGGTCCTGTGAAGCTGCTCCTCTCCCCTGAAGGCAGATATCCAAACTCACAGGCGTGACCATGCTAAACCAGACCACTGAACTGCCACAGCCCATCCATCCACCTGCTGCTGAGCATCTCACACAGCCACAGCCTGCACTCAGCTGCCCAGCCTCCAGAGTCTCCCAGCCAGCACGTCTGGCAGCCTCCAAATATTGGAGTCCCCTTGGACCTGAAGCCAAGTCAGTTGTTTGGGCACCCTGGGGGTCAGCCAGACAATCAGTCCTGGCATGTAGGAGTTCTCCTGGCCAGCCTCGTGGGGCAGATGAGACTGAGGAGCTCTGCAGAGCCAGCCACGCTCGTGGGGTAAAGCAGGGCTTGAACCAGAGCTCCATCCTTGGGAAAGGCTCCTGGCAGTGCTCCTGAAACCAGGCTTGGGAAGGGCCAGTCCTTCAGGGGATGGCAGGTGTGCCACAGGCTGGAGAGAGGCCAGGAGAGGCTGAGGGAGCTGGTGTGGAGAAGAGAAGGGTGAGGGATGTAAATCAGTGCCTGGGATGATGAGATGCTGGAAGCAGAGAGAGGATGGGGAGGTGCAGAACAGGGATGAAGTGGTGAAGCTTCAGCAAGGGAAGTGCTTGATGGGAACAAGGCAAAGCAGGTGCAACCCAGGAGAGGGACCCAGGCCAGCTGCAGGGTCTGCCCACTCCAAATGGTCCCCAGTTACCCCTCCAGCCTCTGCTCTGTGATTGGGGGGAGCTACACTCCAGGTGGGATCTGCCCATCCCTTATAAACTGGTCTTGCTTCTTTGGGGCTCCTGACTCTGCTCCAGCCCCACAGGCACTCAGGTGACCCAAATTCCTCTGCCTGCCTTCCTGCCAGGGCTGGGGTGGGGGAAATGCTTATAAATCCCCCACTCTGGAGTGGTCAGAGGGGTGAGGCAGCACTCCTGGCTCATCTGCAGCCTCTTCTCCTAAAATTTCTTTCCCACGTGGCATCTTCAGGGCTACAAGTGATTAAGTCCCCCTTTTAAGCATGTTCCAGCCATGTTCTGGATGCCTTTAAGCCCCTGAGGTGTTACACATGGCTTACAAGTTGGGCTCCATTAGCACTTGGTTTGCTGTTCATTAAAGCCTCGATTAATCTTGTATTAATGCTTTTCAAACACAACTTTTCTGGAGGTGTAGCAGCCTCTGAGGTGAGGAGCTTAACTTCTCCCCAGCCTGGTGTCAGCGATGGCAGGGAGGATTTAGCTCTGGATCTCGTCAGACTGAGAGCTGAGTGGTTGGGAGGCTGCGGAGAGCGAGAGCCACCCGTGAGGATGCTCTGATTAGTGAGGGATGACACCACCCCAGAGACACCTGTGGCTCTGCTGCTCCCAAGTCTGGGGTGACTGGGGGAGTAGGACCCACGATCTGGGAGCCACTGCCCACGCTGCCACCCCTGGGGAGAACGGGAGAGGTTTGGGGGCAGCCTGGGGGTGTTGCAGCTGGCAGAGGGAAGCTCTGCTAGCCAGGATCCTGCAAAGCTGGAGCAGGTAGAGGGTTTTGGAATGGGAAGACACTCACCTGAAGAGCAGAACCCTTTCCTGCCCCTGCCCTGGCAGCCCTGTGCGGTGTGAAAGAAGGGCAGGATCAGGAGGAGCGTGGTCAGTGGGAATAGCACCTCGTGCTCCTCTGGGGGCTTGGGGTGCTGGCCTGGGCACCCTGAGCGGGCACAGCAAGGGTGCTGCCTGTGCCACAGACCCATGTCTGGGCGAGGCAGGGGTGGGATGGAGGAGATCTCCCATCCCTGCCAGGCTGGGATGCTGCTGTTGTCATGGCAACGTGGGAGACCTGCGAGCTGGAGCCCAAACCCACCCCTTTGGGTGGAGGGGGAGTGTGCAGGGCTGGGGGTGCTCTCCATCCCCTCCCTCGAGCCCTGGCATCTCCCCACACCCCAGAACTGCCATCAACCCCCTCCTCCCAAGAGCTGACACACCCACCTGTCTTTCAGCTAAAAGACCCCGGGGAAAACACTGGGTTTTCCACGGGGATAAAACACCTTTGGATGCAGAACTGTGTCCAAAGCCGTTGCAGGGAGCACGAAGCCAGTTCAGAGATGCCAGCAGCCTCCTGCTTTCCTCTCCCTGTGCCCTGATCCCTCTGGCTGGCTGAGGCTGGAGCAAAGGCACTTAACACCTGGCAGGGTTTGGCCCAGAGCTGTTCCCTGGGGGATGCTCACAGGGCTCTTTCCACCGAGCAGGGATGTACCTGGGAGCTGGCTGTGATGGAATGGGGCTGGAGATGCAGCCAGCTCTGCTCTCCCTCTTCCCAAAAGTGGCTGGATTGTCACACAAGGTCACCTCTCCCTTCTTCCACCAGCTGTGGCCCTGCTGAGATGTCTCACGTGGCACAGGCTGGATTTTTCTCCACCTCGGGACAGCTTTTGCTGTCTGGCTCCAGCAGCTCCTCCCCGCTGGGGCCCTTGGCAGCTGCCAGGCTCTGACTGACATCTGTCCATCATTTCCAGCAGCTGGAATCACGGACGGCAGAGGGGCCCTGAGGGAAGGACAGGCAGGGATGAGCCTGGGCTGCATCCCCTCCGTGGGCATTCTGCTGCCACCAGAAAGGGATCGGGATGCCCTCGTGCCTCCTCCCCCACCTCCTGTCCCTGCAGCCTTCCCGCTCAGCCCTGTGCTCGGTTCCGCTGGGGTGCCGGGTGGCACATGAGTCACATTTCCTCCCAACGCCCATTCCAGCTTGGTGCTGCCACTATTTTTGGAAATTCTTGGAAGCGGATCAGCCCTGAGAAGCGCATTTCATGGATCCTCCTCACGCCAGGCTTACGTCCCCCCCATGTCCCTGTGCCAGGCTAGGGAAGCCCCCGTCAGCCCAGAGCCTGCGCTCCCCTCCCGGTTTGGGAAGCGTGGGAACTCACTTCTCATCCCACAGCCCCTCCTGAGTCAGTGGGGAGCTGGAGCACTGTCTTCGTGGCAAAACATTACCTTTTAAAGGACCTGCTTGGGATTGGGGTGGGACTTATTGCAGTGCCAGCTCGGCATGGATCATTGTGCTCCCGACGAGCGGATCATTCACAGTTATTTTTACTCTCAACCCCGGGTGTTTTAGCTGGGGCTGCAGTGCCTCACTTGATGTCTCTGAGCAAAACCGGGCACAATCCAGCGCTGGAATCAAAGGGTGGATGAAATCACAGGAAGGTTCAGCAGCTGAGTGTCACAGCCAGGCCTTTCCAGCTCGGAAGGGACCTGGTTTTAGGGGTGCACCCACACCCCTCCACACCATCCACCCTGCACCTCCTCCCTCCGGTCCTGCGGAATCTGTACAAATCCAGGAGTTATCTTCCTTTCAGAGCAGTGATTGTGCTGCTCATCCTTTGCTTGGGCGCTGCCCGAGGTCAGTGGTCATGGCCCCTGGGATGTCCAATTGCCTTCCTGGCCAAAGCTGGGAGCAAACTCAGAGGTAATGCAGGGATGTGCTGGCTTTGTTGTAAACTTCAGACACGTTTTTTGGGTCTGAAGCTTTCACCTGGAGACAAGCAGCTCCGGCCCTCCTGGCGCTGCCAGGCTCAGCATCCCGACCTTGCCGGGATAAAATTAGCCATTTCAGTTTGAATTAAAGGCAGCTCCGCTGGAGCCGCGTGAGGTTCGGCTCGGGGACGTCAAATGGCAGCGTTCCCTTTTTTGTCTGCATCGGGGAGGGGAGGGTCCTGCCAGCCAGTGCCTGGTGACAATGACATTGATTTCCTAGACCTCTTGTCGTGGCCAAATCTGTATTTTTAGCTGGTGAAGAGAGAAATATAAATCACGTGTCGAAGCAACGCTTTCCCTGCCCCTGATGGGAGGGAAGGAGACAAGAGCCGTCGCTGCTGGAGCTGTGGATGAGCGGGGCTCGGCTCCCTGTCCCTGGAGCGGGGCTGGGAACACACCAGGAGCTGCATCTTCCCGGGGTCCATCGCAGGCGCTGCTCCCAGCTGTGCTCCACACGGCCCCTGCTCTGGGCTGGGGACCCTGAGCCTCCCCTATGGGGGTCCTATGGCAGGGAGCAGTGAGACCCCCACTCCCAAGGGATCCCGCCCATCCCCTCGGCATCCCCCGTGACTATTTATCTTCCGGGGCAGGCGCTGCCTTCATCTCCTCTTCCCTGCCACCTCCTCCTCGTCCTCCTCCTCCTCCTCCTCGCTCTCCCCCATCCTGTTCTCATTTCCCCAAGAAGGCTTTAATGAAATCTGCCCTTAATTAAATCCACATTCATTTGCATAATTACCAGGAAATTGAAATTAGCCTGTGGACGTGGCTGGAATACATTTGGCATCAGGCAGCCCTGGCTGCTCGGAGGGGGCTGCACCAAGGGCAGCTCGGTGCCCCCACCCATGGGTGCTGCCACCCTGCCCCACGGTGCCGCTGCCCGTGCTCCTTCCCTCCCACCCAGGGGTGGCCACGATGGCCGGGCATGGAGGGGACCTGGTGAAAGTGGGGGGATAGCGAGCCCCCAGGCAGAGGGTGTGCTCCCCGCCCACACAAGCAGCATCTCTTTTGCTTCATTTAACGAAAAAGTCTTCACCGCCATTGAGAATTTTTTTGTTGCTTTTATAACTATGTATTTTGTCGGTTTTTTATGGTTTCAGTTGTGTGTTTTTGTTTTTGTTTTGTTTTTTTTTGTTTTGTTTTGTTTTTTTTTTAAATCCTTTTCAACAGTGACAAACTGAGGTAACGTCTGTGACACTACAGCCTCTCCTACGGGAAGAAGGACTGAAACCCGACAGCTGAGGGAACTGGAAATAAAAACCCGACAACCTACCGACACAGCGACCTCGACGGGGACAGAAATCACACGGGGCACCCCCCCCGGGACGGACCCCCGAGAGGCGCCGCCGAGCCCTCCCGGGGCAGCCGGGATCCCTTATCTACATTATTGCACGAAAGATTGAGGACATCGAGGGACCTAAGGCAAAAAGGAGAAAAAACCGGTGCCTAGAGCGTCTCTACTTAGGGGCAATGCTACTTCTAAGGCCGCCCGGGGCCCGGCACCGCGGGCGGGGGGCGGAGGGGCCCGGGGGGCAGCAGCGGGGGCGGGGGGTCCGCCCGTGCTCTGTAAACTGCTGCTGCTGCTGCTGCTGCTGAATAGCGGGATAGCCCTTTGTGCGGGAATTGCGGCGCCGGGGGGCACAGAGGGTCCCCACAGCGCCCACCCGATGGGAGGGAAGCCCAAACTACACCAGAGTGCTGCCACCTTGGGGTGCCCCTCACCCTCTCCAGGTGAGCCCCCCAACTTCACTGGGTGCCCAAAACCACAAGGGGATTGGTGTCCCCCACACCCCCCCCCAGGACCTTGTCACTAAGGGACCACCAGCAGCTCCTGCCACCACCCCCTGCTTCGCTGCAGCCAGCCCGGGGGATCCATCCCACCCCTCCTCCCCGCCAGCCCCAGGGGACAGTGACAGAGGTTGGGGAAGGGGTGACAGCAAGAAGGGGTGATGGGATGAGCACAGGGAACCAGGCTGGCCCTCTGGAGGACGCTGAGAGCCCCCTCCCCTGCTCCTGGGGTGTGCAGGCCAGCCTGGGGCTGCACCGCTGCCACCTCTTCCAGTCCCTGGGGACAGAGACTCTGCAGAGGGGACAAAGAGATGCCACTACAGCAATGCCAGCTTGGCCCTGAGCATCCAACCTGCTGGATGGCACCGTGGCCACGGGCCACAGCCCGGAGCACAGCTCCCAGCCGGAGGGACCTGTCCCTCCAGTGGGGTCTGGGGCCATGTGGGGCAGGGCAGGGGCGACAGAGGCTGCCAGTGGCAGTGGTGGGACACACAATGACACACAGACAGGGACACTTGCTACATCGATGGCTGCCAGCACCTCCCAGCACAGGGAGGCAGCCGGGGTTGCCAGGGGTCCTGGGCTGCCTGAAACCCCCCCAGCTCCCCATCACCAGCCCGGTGCCCATCTCCTCATCCCTTCCCCGGTCCCCACCAGTGGGGCAGGGATTGGTGGAAGGGGACAAATCATCACCCACCCAAACCTCCCCAAAGGCCTCCTCCATGGTGTGGGGTCATCGGCCTTCCCAATCCCAGTCCGGGGATCAAAGCACAGGGTGGGGGAGGGCCAGTGGGCACTGCTTGCCTTGGATCTTCCATCCACTGCCCTCCCGACTCTTCCTCCCCGTACTGGGAGACCTCTCCCCGTGCCACCCTGTGGGAAGCCTTGGAGGGGCAGCATGGCCATGGCAGGACCGTGGGCACCCCTGTCCTCCCCGGTGCCCTGGGCTGGGCCTCTGCTGCCGGCCTCACCCAGGCGGGACGGGGGGGATTGGCATCCTCGGCGCTACGGAGCGCAACCAGTTCTGTCCTTTTCCTCTTTGATTGTGTTTCTTTTCCTTTTTGTTTTTTTTTTTGCTTTGGGAGACCCAGAGCCCGGTCCCGGCTCGTGCCTCCAGCACGAGCAACTCCTCCCACCCCTGTTGGCGGGGCAGGGGGACAGGACGGGTCGTGCGGTGCTGTCAGACGCAGATCTCTATTGCTGTGGCCAGGACCATCTGCCCTTTGCCTTTGTCCTGCCGTCCATCTGTCCTGCTCGCCGTGCCCGGGGCGGCCGCGCCGGACTCGGGGCCGCGCGCTCCGCTCCCTTCCGTCAGGACGGTCCTCTTGAGCGGGGCGGGGGTGCAGGAGCCGGCGGCCTCGTGGCAGTGGGCGCCGGCCGGGAGCTTGTCCCTGGTGTGCTTGCGGGAGCGGTAGGAGGGCCGGCACCGCACCTCGGCCATCAGGTCGCACTTGATGAAGTAGAAAACCTCCTTGACGGGGCAGCGCTTCTCGGGGTCGAGGGCCAGCAGGCGCTGGAACATGCGCAGGGCGCTGTCCGTGAAGCGCCGCCACTGCGAGGGCAGCCCCCCCAGCCGCCCCTTCTGCCACCGCACAAACTCCTCGAAGAAGGCGTCGGACGCCACCGCCGCCTCCCAGGGGAAGTTCCCGGTGAGGACGCAGAAGATGAGCACCCCGAAAGCCCAGACGTCGATGCTGGTGTCCACGGCAAAGCCCTCGGCCCGGCCGGCCTGGCACACCTCGGGCGCCGTGTAGGGGATGGTGCCGCTGATGCGCTTGACCCGGCAGCCCACCTTGCGGGTCATGCCGAAGTCGGCCAGTTTGACGCGGCGGCAGTCGCGGTCGAAGAGCAGGACGTTCTCCGGCTTGATGTCCCGGTGCACCAGGCTCTTGCTGTGCATGTAGTCGAGGGCCAGGCCCAGCTGCTGCACACAGCGCTTCACCAGCTCCTCGGGGAGCCCCACCTGTGCAGACACGGTGTCAGCCACCCGCCACCGAGCCCTGGGGTGTTCCCAGCCGGCTCGGGGACCCCACACACATCTGTTACCCACCCAGCGTGGTCGTGGATGGCTTTATCTGGGGGCTTTGTGAGGCAGGGAGATGGGTGGTGGGTCCTGGGCCAGCTGAGGGGTGGGTGGTGACTCCCCATAGAATCCCAGGGTGGTTTGGCCTGTAAGGGACCTTAAAGACCATCTTGTTTCACCCCTTGCCATGAGCAGGGACACCTTCCACTAGACCAGGTTGCTCCAAGCCCCACCCAACCTGCCTTGAACACTTCCAAGGTTCAGGCAGCCACAACTTACCCAAGGGAAGGGTGATGGGTCCCAGGCCACCCTAGGGATAGGTAATGGGCCTTAGGCCATCCTAGCGATGGATGATGGATCTCAGACCACCCAGGGGATGGGTGATAAGTCCCAGGCCACCCTACAGATGCATTACAAGGCCTGGATCACCCTAGGGATGGGTGAGGGGTCCCAGGTCACCCTAAGGATGGATGATGGATCTCAGACCACCCAGGGGACGGGTGATCAGTCCCAGACTCGACTGTAGGTACTCATGTTCAGGAACCATACAGGGCTGCCCAGTCGTGGCCCCTGCAGCCCCTCCCACACGGGCAGCAAAGCACCACGGCAGCTCTGCTCAGTGCCCTGGGGACATGGAGCCCCCACACCCCAACAGGGCCCCGTGGAAGGGGCGGGGGCTCTCACCTGTGGCGGGATGATGTCGAAGAGGTCCCCGCCGGGGGCGTACTCCTGAGCGAAGACGTAGCAGTCCTCGGTCTCGAAGACCACGTCGAAGACCTTGATGATGAAGGGGCTGGAAGAGAGCGTGTTGGTGATGCTGAACTCCCGCAGGAAGTTCTTCAGCTTCGTCTTGCTCTTGTTGACGAACTTCAGGGCCATCTTGGTGCCTGTGGAGGGCAGGGGACGGAGGTGAGCCCAGGGCACGGTTGGGATGTGCCAGGCCCTCTGCTCCCAGCGCAGCCCCCCCCGCTCCGCTCACCTGTGCTTTTGTGGGACACCAGGTCCACCTTGCCGTAGGTGCCCTTGCCGAGCTCGCGGATGAGGTCGTAGTGCTTGCTGATGTCGGTGCCTGAGAGGGTGCGGATGGCCAGGGACTGCATGTCCTCGGTGATGAGGGGCACCCCGCAGCAGGCCAGCTTGCGCGACGACTCCTGCTCAATCGAACCCGCGCTCATGGTTGCGCTGCAAGGCAGAGCAGGGGCAGCGTTTCGGTGGGTGCTGCAAAGCCACCGTGTCCCATCCCATCCCATCCCATCCCATCCCATCCCATCCCATCCCATCCCATCCCATCCCATCCCATCCCATCCCAGGGCTGGAGCACTCCCTCACTGAGTGCCACCCCTCTGTGCCCTGTGACCACCAACCAAATTGCTGTGGACAGGATTGCTCCAGGCTCCGTGGGGCTGCAGCCGTGTGGGTCAGTGGTCCCTGTGCCACCAACTCAGGGGGATGTCTGGGGGCAAAGGGAGGGCTCAGGGCACGGCAGAGACAGGAGGGCAGGGACAGGGACACACACAGGGACACACACACGTTTCCTCAGCCCCGGTATGTTCACAGCCACCACACAGGATGGGTGTTGAGGTCTTTAGGGGCTCCCCACTGGTGCCACAGTCCTCAGTGGGGACCCTGGCAGCCAGCCCTGTCCCCTCCACCACTGCAGCCCCCTCCAGAGCCGAGCCCCACACAAGCCAGTGATGCTCCACAGCAGAGCCAGGGCCATGCTGCAGGTACCAAGTGGGATATGATGGCTCTGCCAGAAATCTCTCTGACTATCCATCAGCACTGACTCTTGGCCTTCCCCTGCCAAGGTGATGGATGCTCTGGTTCAGAGAATCACAGCATCCCAGACTGGTTTCAGCTTGAAGGAACTTTGAAGCTCAACTCTTTCCACTCCCTGCCATGGGCAGGGACACCTTCCACCAGCCCAGGTTGCTCCAAGCCCCGTCCAGCCTGGCCTTGGACACTTCCAGGGATCCAGGGGCAGCCACAGCTTCTCTGGGCAACCTGTGCCAGGGCCTTCCCACCCTCACAGCCAACAATTCCTTCCCCATATCCCATCTAACCCTTCCCTATGGCAGTGGGAAGCCATTCCCCCTTGTCCTGTGAGTCCAGGCCCTTGTCCAAAGTCTCTCTCCAGCTCTCTTGGAGCCCCTTCAGGCACTGGAAGGGACTCTGAGGTCTCCTTGGAGTCTTCTCTAGGCTTTATAATCCAAATTCTCTCAGCTTTTCCTCATAGCAGAGGTGCTCTGTCCCAATAATCATCTTTGTGGCCTCCTCTGGACTTGCTCTAACAGATCCCCATCTTTCCTGTGCTGTGGGCCCCACAGCTGGGCACAGCTCTCCAGTTGGGGCCTCACCAAAGCAGAGCAAGGGGTGGGTGGCCCAGCCAGCAGTATGTGGACAACAGCACCAACATTCTTCACTCCCATCAAACCAGGGATTGTTTTTCCTCACTCTGACCATCCCCACAACAAGAGCTGGGCTTGGAGTCACTCACCACACCGTCTTCAGGGTGCTGCGTCATCTTCCATCACCCCCCAGGGTCAAGACCACACCCAACCCTTTCCCAACAAGACTGAGCCTGATCTCCAACTTCTTCCTCCTTCCTTCCCTGCACCGTGCTGCCTCTCATCCCAAAGCAAAGCTCAGCTTCTTCACTTATTATAGTTATATTTTTTTTTCCCTGGGAAGTTGGGGAAAAAATAGAAAAGGAACTTCAACATCATGATGTTCCAAAAATGTAACAGTTTGACTCATAAGATCTCCAAAGCAGCTCATCTCCATAGTGTTTCATTGGCCTCCTGGCAGAGGAGCACCATCTCAGTGTCTGGGTGCTGGAGGTGGAGGTGGATCAGTGCAGCAGCTTGCTGGAGGCAGGGCTGAAAACAGCCCCCAGCATCCTGCAAGAAGAATTCCGTCTACACTTGGATTTACAATCACGCTCATCGATGTCTCTTAATTAACCGGCGTTGAAATGCAATTATTCGAGTCAGCAAAGCTGGGCTTTGAGGAAAAAACCTGTTGGTTGGATGGGAGGGACTGATGCGTTATGGAAATGCTTTCCAAGTCAAAGGCCGTTCGCTTTTCCTCTTGGCTCAACCTGCTGGGGTTTCCAAGTGTCTCTGGCCATCCACCAAGGAACATCCACGAGAAACAGAGATCCCACCACGCCAGGTGTCCCTGCTGTGATGTGGGTCTGCACAGCTGGCACGGGGTGTGCTTCCAGGGCTGGGGACGCTGCCGCAGTGCCGGCTCCACTCAACACACCCCGCTCTGCCGGGGCTGCCGGGAACACGGAGCCATCAGCGATCCCGGGAGAGACCGAACAGCAGCGGTGACCAAAATACCAATGTGCTGAGACCAGGGAAAGCGTAAACACAGGAGTTTTCATTAAAAATTGAAATGCTTTTGAAAACATGTTGGGTTTGATGTGAGCAGCGAAGCGGGGCAGCAGCGGGTGGGAGCGAGGGCTCATTTCCAGCTCTGCACGCTCCCAGGGACAGCCGGGATGGGGGAACAGCGGGACACAGGGAGATGATGGGGCAAACTGTGGCAAGAGATCCCACCAGCTGGCACAGCTGGGGTTGAGGTCTCGTATCTTTGGCTGCCCTCTGCACCCAGGCCAGGCCCACCAACGTGCCAGATGGGGTCACCAGAGCCAAAATGGGGCCTTTTCTTGGCACACCAGCTCCTCTCCTGCCCCGAAACGCTGGAACAGCACCATGCCCAAAGGAAGCCAAAGCTGCCTCCTCCCAGCTCAGTTGTTTCGGATGTTCCTCAAGCAGCTTTCCCAAGAAGGGAGTAAGGATGCACATCCCAGCTGAGTCCTGGCAAAGGCCCCCACCGCTCTAGATCCAGGGAATGGCAAAGGGGCAGCAAAGCTGCTGCCACGTGGCACCGGGACCCGCCGCTCACCGCAGGCGGTTCCTGCCGTCATCTCCGCATCCTGAACCGTTTCTCCTACTATTCAGACTAAAATTGTTCTGTGTTTAAGCTTCAGAACCGTTTATCTCATTGAGTGAGGAGGATAATCCACCCACTTCTTCCTTGCTCCCTGGCAGGTATTTATAGGCAGCCACTCGTCTCCGTCGGCAGCTGCTGCTCCTCTTCCCAAACCTCCCGGCTCTATCCCCAACATCACGGAGCGGATCCCGGGAAGACATAATCCCACATCCAGAGCCCAGCATCCTGCCAGGTACTGAGGCCAGCACTAACAAACCATTCCCCCTCTGATGCCACTCCTTGGAAGGGGATGCTTTGCCCTGCTTTGCATCCTGCTCCACATCCCACACCACTGCACACCCAGCCCTGGGCACATCAGCTCTGCTGATAACTAATTGCAAACTCATTAAGAGCTCGTTGAGAGGAGCAGAGGACGCCCGGGAGAGCTGCCCCAGGCTCCCACAGAGGAGGCTGCTAGAGCAGCAGCTGCTTGGAAATTAAGAGGGAAAGGGGGAAAAATAAAACCCCTCTGGCAGCAGCGGAGACTGACAGAAAAACAACCCATTTATTGAGGGAGGTTAGAGGAAAAGGGTTAGGGCTGAGCTCAGTGCAGGGCTGGAATGGGGGGTGGTCAGGGGATGGGACTTGCAACATGGGCTGCTCTGGGAAAAGGAATTGGGAAAACAAAGGGAAAACCTATGAGGGGCAGGGCCTTGGCAAGACCCCAATTTCTCTTTAAAGAGGGGAGAAATGAGAAACACGCAGCAGTGGGATGGGCACAGGCCCACACTGCTCTGTCCCTGCACTTGGCAGGTACTTGGCAGAGCTTTGATTTCTCTCTTTGCCATCCCCAAATCCTTAGTTATTAGCAGGTAACACTGACTCCCCTCCAAGCCCAGCAGGCTGGAGGCCAAGGCAGCCATCAGGAGGAAGCTGCCTCCCTCCACACCATAGCCAGCTCCCAAACCTCCCCTGTTTTCCCCAAACTACCCACTGAGCCAGCAAAGTCACGTCCAAGGGGGGTTGGCCCTTCGCTGCTCCTGGTCCTGCTGCTCCCACACCACCCTGGTGCTGGGGTGTCACCGGGCCAAGGGGCCAGTGGTGCTTTGGCCGTGCCCCGAGCGGAGCCGCTGCCTCCTCGCGCCCCGCTCCATTTCCAGACCCCGCTGCCTCCGTTCCTGCCTGACCCCGTTCCAGGGACATCCTCTCCTCTCCTCTGCACCGCTGGGACCTGCACAACAGATATTAGCTGTGCTTCCTGGGGGCCGTGGCACGGGGGAGCCCAGGGAGGGCTCGCAAAGGCACCTTCGCCTAACGAGGACGTCTCTGCAGGCACGGGGGGAGGACGGGCACCTCGCAGGGGCTCGGAGCCACTGGTACCTGCCACGGCCTCCACCCGGGCCAGCCACTGCCTCCCACCCCGCCAAAAGCAGCAAAACGCATAGGGAAAGGGTTCCTTCACCCATGTGCCATCCCCGGACCATCCAAAACCACTCGGGATGAGCCAAGTCTGTCCAGGAAGTGGTTGGTCACACGTGGCTCAGGGACATCGGCCTGTGGCAGCACTTTGGGAACAGCCCCTCTGCCAGCATCCCCACAGCCTGGGAGGAGCAGCCACTCCCAAAGAGGCCATGGATGGGGCACATCTAGGTGCTCTCCAGCTGGCTCTGCAGGGAAATGATTGAGCACCACTGACACCACCCGAAGCAGCACCAAACCTCCACCAGAGCACCTGCAGCAACTGGGACTTCCCACTGACCCCAGTGTGGGATTGAATTGGCACTGAATTCCAAGTTATCCAACAATTCTCGTACCAGCTCCTTGCCTAGACTACAGCAGCCTTCTCAGCAGCAGGATGGTCTTCAGCAAAGCCAGTGAGCACCCAGGCAGGTACAGGCTCCCAGCTGGCAGGAGCTGCTCTCCCGGTGGGGATGTCCCAGCTGCGGGGCAGGGTCAGGCCCCGTCACACCCATCCATAGTGTCTCCCGCTGTGGGATCCATCTCCCGTCCTGACTATCAGCCTGTGACAAGATTCCTCAGCCTCTGGTCCCAGGATTCAGGTTTCGCAGGCAAATTTGCGAAGAGCAAACAAAGCAGCACCAGAACTCTCTCCTCTGACAGCTCCTGGGGATCCACCACTCTTCCTTCCTGCTGCTGTCCTCCGTGCCCTCTGCACTGCTCCTCTGGAGCTGACAGCAGGATTTTCCCTGCCCTCATCCACACTGTGCTGTGCTGTCTCTGTCCATCGGCCCTGGTGACAGGACCTTGGCCACCTTTCAGCGCTTCGGCCTCCCAGGATTTCTGCTGCTGAGCGGGATGGTTTCGTTAGGACCTCAGCTCCTCCAGCCTCCAGCTGCTCCCGCCTTCACCGCCGGCACCGGGGATTTATGATTACTTCATTGTTTGATTGGTTTCATCAGCCTGTCATCATCTCCCTCCCAAAACTCTTCCACCAGCGCCAGCAGCACCGCACGGTTGGGATCTGCAAAGACAAACGCCCCGAACGGCACCTGCCCATTGCCTGCCCGCCGGGTCCCCAGGGCAGGGCCAGCTGGCCCTCAGCCCTGCTCGCTCCCGGGGGCAGTGGGGGCACATCACCCCACCACAACAACCAGCACCGACAGCACTCCAAGAGGCTGCCCAGCATTCACGTGCCCCGTGGCATCCCCCGTGCCTCAGCCCCGGCTCCCACCGCTGGGAACGCTCCCGTGAAGGGGGATGCTCCCACCACCACCGTGCCTCATCTCCTGCCACAGCACCCCGGGCAGGGCACACCCCGCTCAGGGACACTCTGAGCGCCAGGCGGGTCGGGGGCTCGGTGTGTGGGTGCCCAGCCCTGAGCTTCACCTCCCCGTGGGTGACACTCCATACCGCTCTGGCACAGAGGGGTGCTGAGGCTGGGCCACCCTGCCCCTGTCCCTGCTCCTGCTCCCTGAGCCGTGGTGGGGCTCCTGTCGCCTGCCCGCGGCCACAGCGGCAGCGGGGCCGGACCTGCGGGAAAGTGGGTCACGCTCCCCCTTCCCGCCGCAGCCGGGGAGAGGATGGGGTGGGATGGAGGCCGGGCCCGCGCCCGCACCGGCGCTGAGAGGACGTGGGGGCACACGGGGGGATCACAGCGGGGACAGGGCAGGTGATGAGGGGACACAAGGGCACATGAGGGGACACAATGAAGGGACGCGAGGGGACACAAGAGGAGATGACATGGGGGGATGGCAAAGGGACAAGAGAGGACACAGTGAGGAGACAGTGAGGGGACAGGAGGGGAAATGATGAGGGGGCTTGAGGGGAGATGACAAGAGGACGTGAGGGGGGACATGAGGGGAAAGGTAAGAGGGAAAACAGGAAGCTGATGAGGGAACACAAGGGGAGATGAGGGAACATGAGGGAAAACAAGGGGAGATGACAGGGGGAGGTGATGAGGGGACTCAAGGGGACACAATGAGGGGACGCGATGGGAGGTGATGAGGGGACACGAGGGGACATGGCCTGAGCTGCCCCCGAGGCCGCCTCTCCCCGCTCTCCCCTTCCCCTGCTTCCAGCTGCCTTCCACCTCAGCTCATCCTTCCAGACGCCCCAAAATTCATCGGGAGCCCCCGGGGACCAGCCCCCCGGTGCCCCGGCCCCGGCCCCGGCTCCGCTCCGGTGTCACTCACGCCCCGCCGTCCCCGTCCCTCTTCCTCGTCCCCCCCGCGCCGTGCCGGGGCCGCCCGGAGCGCAGGTGCCATCGGCCGCAGGAGGGACCCGATGCGGGGCGGGGGGGGGGAGCGGCCGATCCCCGGGGGCACCGCGCGGTGCCTCCCCCCGCTCCATTCATCCCGGAGCCCCGGTTGTACCGGCAGGAGGGCTTTGCCCCCTCCCAGAGCCGTGCGGGCAAACAAAGGGCGGCCTCGGTACCGGGCGGGCAGCGCCTCCCGCACCCCCACAGCCGCACCCCCATCGCCCCACCTCAGCCCCGCGCCCCCAGCCCCGCAGCAGCGCCTTACCGGAGGGACGAGCCGCCGCCGCCGCCGCGCCCCGTCCCCGGAGGGAGAGGAGCCGCCGCTGCCGCCCGCCGCTCGCCCCGCCGGGCTCCTCATGCCGCGGCCCCGCCGCCGCCGCCGCCGCCGGAGGAGCGGAGCGGAGCGGAGCGGAGCCCAGCCGAGCCGAGCCGAGCCGAGCCCCCCGCAGCCCCCGGCAGCGCCCACCCCGCGCCGCGCTCCGCCCGCACCGGCACCGGCGCCGCCCTGGGGAGGGAGCGCCGAGCGGGAGGAGCGGGGGGGGGGCTCCGCCGCCGGCCCCGCGGGGATGGGGAGATGCGCGATGAGGGATGCGGGGCGCTGCTTGTCCCCGCCCTCCATGTAGCTGAAGGGATTAAGAGCGGGAGTAGCCCTGGAGAGGGGGGGATCAGGCATGAGCCGCTCCCTCCCCACTGGGTGCGGAGCCCCGGTGCCGCGGGTTCGGCACGAAGCAGACCGTGGGGCTGGGGACAATAAAGATGAGATCGATGCCCCACGGACCTCTAAGGGGTCGGCTTCACACCCCTTACCCACCCAAGGACCCCGATAGTCCAAGACTGGAGCATACTGGGGTCAGCAGCACTGGCACCATGCAGCAGGGATGCCCAGGTGCAGGACTAATCCTGCTGCCCACTGGTCCCCTGGGCACTGCTACCCTGAGCCCTCCAAGGCTCTGGTCCCTCTCCCTTGGCACAGGTGATGTCCACCTTGGTGTGGGTGAGCCCACCATGAATCAGAGAGTCACAGAATAGTTTGGATGGAAAGGGACCTGCCATGGACAAGGACACCTTCCACTAGACCAGGTTGCTCCAAGGCCCATCCAACCTGTCCTTGAACACTTCCAGGGGTGGGGCAGCCGCAGCTTCTGTGGGCAATCTGTTCCACTGCGGCACAGGTGATGCCCCACCATGGCACAGGCTGCTTCCCAAGTGCTGCTCCTCAATACATGTAGGACATGAGGCTTCCCACGGATGGCAGGACCCTTTGGGCTGAGCTAGGGAACACCACCTGAGGCAAAGGCATCACAGGGGCTTTCCTTCAGCCTCCTTAAATTCGGCAACACGCTCAGCAAGCGATGCCAGAGGTGGGCACCAGGAGCTTCCAGGTACCTCCAGGCCATGGGACAGCGACAGCTTTTCTGGAGGAAGGTGAGGGGTAGGCACTGTGCTCCTCCTTGGAGCGTCCCTGGGCACATCTCCTCTTCCTGCATTTCCTTCTGTCCCCACAGATGCCAAGCAGGGACATTTAACACAGACCACAATTTGCTTGACTCTCAGCTGGGTACCGGGTCCCTTTGCTCCCCTGATGCCACTTTTACCTGACCCACAGCCATGGGGCTTCCTCATGCTCTGAGGGGGGCAGTGGGCTGTTCCCACACACCAGCTGTGCCCGCTCTGCTGGCATTGGGGCTGTCCCATCGCCCCCTGAGCCACCCAACCCCTGGACAGGGCCGGGGAGCCATCGGCACTGACTCACTGCTGGCTCTGATCTGCTCCTGTTGAGGATGCAGAGCAATGAGTCTTTTCATGAATGACTTTAAAGCAAGAGGGTGAATCACACTCCAGCACTGTGCTTTGATTTGTGTCGGGATCGGCTGTGCCGCTGTCCCCCCCTTCCCGCTCGGCAGCTGCCTGGGGCATTGCTGGCCCCAGGGTCTGAGCCCTGGGAAAGGCAGCTGTGGCAGTGCCAGTCCCCTCAACCTCCCTCCACTCACCAGTTCCTGCTCTAGCACCCGTGGCCCGAATGCTCCAAGCGTGGGAGATCCCCACTGGGATGTGGGCATCTGTGTGGCATGAGAGGGGAAATGCCAGAGCCCAGTGCCCCAGCAAGCCAGGGTGGGCTGGATGGGGGCTGACGGTGCCCAGAGCAGCTGCTGTGGGGCTGGGAAAGGGGTGGCACAGGGCAGGAGAGCGTCACGGGGGGAAGGTGCTGGGAAAAGGGAAAGTTCTGGGAGATGGGGGCAGAGCTACGGTGCTCCCTGTGCCACTGGGCCAGCAGGACACAGGCCGGTGAAAGCCACACCTACCTTCCTTGCACACTCCACTCCACGGGCTGCTAGGGATGGAGTGGGGCCAGCCTCGCCCCTTCCCACGTCCCATGTCACCCTGTGTCCCCTGCCTGTCCTTGCCATGCCATTCCAGCTCCCGCAGCCTCCCGCTCGCAGCATTCCAGGCTGCTCCTCCGAGCTCTCCTTTGGCTCCCGCCCTATTTATAGCTCAGGGCTGTTTCTAGGTCAGGTGGGAGGTGCCAGTGCCCAGGGAGCCAGCCCAGGGACCACGGCGGGCTGCGGGGATGCTGTCACAGGTCCTACACATGGACCCGGTGTCACCACCCCAGTGCTGAGGATGGGGCAGAACCCCCCCACTCTGTGGGATTCTGTGGGGATCTCTGGGGCTCCATAGGGCTTAAGGGGCCTCCGTGGGGCTCAGCAGGACTCCAGAGGACACCCTGTGGCTCCGTGGGACTCCGTGGGACTCCGTGTCAGCTCCCTTTGTGGCTTCCAGGCTGCAGCCCGGGTCGGTGCCAGCATGTGGGTCACACACACACTGAGTAATAGTAACACCAGTAGTACCAGGGAGCGTTTGCATCGAGCTTGTGGCCTTCAAAGCACTCCCAGAATATTAATAACTAATTAAGATTAACGAGATGAAAGGAACCAGATCAAATATGTTTATCACCTCATACAATCCCAAACCGCGCGAAGATCCCCCCAGCTCCCCGAGGGACGAGTGTCCCTGGGATTTCTGCTCAGAAAGGGAATATCCAGCTCGTGCCATGGGATGTGCTTGGATAGGGTGGGTGGCGGGAAATGACCTGGAAAGCCCAAAATTTTTTCAGCGAGCCAAATGCCCTCGGAATTCAGCGAGAAGGTCGGCTGTCCCTTCGGCGTCGCTTGGTCAGAGCAGGAGCCAAGGGGCTGAGCCCCCCACGGTCGGGGTTCCGCTGCCACCCGCAGCCTGTCACGCACCGGTGACACGAGCTAAAACCTGCCGGGTTTGCTGCGGGGATGCTGGGAAGGAGGAACGGCAGGGAGGGAGGGAAGCAGGGAGGCGGCCGCGGGAGCGGAGCACGCCGGGAGCCGCAGCTCGGCAAGGGGGACCCGCTGGTCCCGGGGGGCTCCGGCGTGTCCCGGCTGGGGGCCGAACAACCCCACCCCGCCAGCACGGGGTGCAACACCCATGTCGGGGGCGCTGGGTGCCCACTCCGTCCCTGGGGACAGCGCCCATCCACAGGGAATTCCAGGGTAAAGAGGAGTGATGGGAGTGATGTTCCCGGACTCTGGCCGGGGGGGCTCAGTACCCCCATCTCGGTGTTCCCCCCACGCGTGTTTTGCCATCCCACGTAGTGGCAGCCGGGATGAGATTCCCAGCGGCTGCTCCCAAGGTCAGGGAGGGGACACGACCCAGGAGCTGGGGGGCAGCGCAGCTGCGTGGTGGGCACACGCCAAGCCCCCGCCCGTGGCCCTTGGGGGGGGATGTCGCTCTCGTCAGAGCCCCAGGGCCTGTCCGCGCTCCCGGGGGACATGAGATGGACCCCAACAGCCGGGAGGGGGGCACAGCATCCTGCGGGCTGGTCCCCCAGCACAGGCTGGGTCAGGACCTGCAGCACCGGCCGCACTTGCAGGGAGCTCGGGAATGGTGTTGATTCTGGAGCCCAGCGATGGCTGTGCAGCAGGAAGGCAACAGAAGGGGGTTCTTTGGGATAGGTTTCCCGGGAAAAGAGGCAGGACGTGTTTCTTCGGGGAAAGGGAGGGACTGAACCCGGGGGGCACGGGGAGAGCCACGGGGTCTGCCCTGGCACCCCGACACCTCGGCACCCCGGTACCCAGCACCATCCGGCACCGCACGGCGCCGGCCGCCTCCGCTCGCAGACTGTTCTCCTGGCACCATCTAGAGGCTGCGGGGACAGGCATGGGAGGACAGGCACGGGGGGACAGATACGGGGGTGGGACAGGCACGGGAGGACAGGCACGGGGGGACAGATACGGGGGTGGGACAGGCACGGGAGGACAGACATGGGTGGGGAACAGGGACGGGGGGAACACATGCTGCCACAGCACCCGTGCGTGGGGCGCACTTACTGTCCCTGGCGCAGGTGGCAGGACCGGGGAGCACCCTCTGAGAGCACCCCTTGGTCACTCGAGGGGTGACATGCAATGACAGCCGTGTCGCCACGGGATGCAGACAGAATCAGGGACAGACTGGTGACAACCAGGGGGGTGTTCAGACACAGCGACCCCCCCAGAGTAGCCCCACCTTGGAGCAGGACAGGACAGGCACAAGCCAAGGGTGTTCCTCCTTCTCTATCCCCTTGTGCAAGGAAAGGATGGTCCCTGTGGCCACCATTCAGGACTCTGGGCCACCACACTGCCACCCTGGCTGCTCCCTCTGTGGCTGAGAACGACAAACTCGTGACACCTGTGACCCAGCACAGTTTGGATGCTGCCGGTCAGCTCCAGCCCCAGGCTGGGCTATGGGATGGGAGCCCTGGGAATTCTGTGCATCCCTCAGCCAGCAGCACCCACACCTCCCCCCCACCAACACTCCCCCCCACCTGGGCAGTGACTCACGGGAACCAAGGCTTAAAACCCCAGGATTTACACCAAAACGAATCCTACAACTCCCTGCACACCGTGAGGAAGGACTGGATTGTCCCACACCCACAGCCCAAAGGCCCTGAGCCCTCCCCAGCCCCTCACCGTGGGCAGCCAGTGCCTGGGAGGCTCCTGGCTGGAGCAGGTGGGAGCTCTGCTCTGGGCATGAAGGCGTGGGACAGGAGGCGGCAGTGGCTCAGTGCCACGGAGGAGCAGTTGGGCACAACATGTGCCAGCGTTCACACCTCGCATCCTCGCCGGCTGCCCGGCTAATTTCAGCACCGGCACATTCTCCTTGGCTGCCGCTCAGCAGCGCCGATGGGAGAGGAGGTTTTGGGGAAGGGGGAGGCGAATGCTGGTGCTGCTGCCGAGAGGGACGGGCCGTGGGGAGCCTCGTGGCTGTCCTTGGGGACCCTCGAACTGCTCTGGGCCCCTGGCCCCAGGCAGCCAGGGAAGAGGAGAGACTGGCCAGGGACCCTGCTCAGGTGGGCAAGAGTGGGTGGGATGGCTCCGGGATGGATTTGGGATAGCTCTGGAACGCACATCGCTGCCCACAGCCCCGCTCCCATGAGCACACCAGCATGGCGTGGCGTGGCACAGGATGCCCACTGGGTTCCCCTGGCAAGGGAAGCACATGCCAGATGCACCCACGTGCTGTGCACCGCAGCCTCTCCCGGCACTGCACGGCACAGAACGGGGCTCTGGACTCCTCCAGCCAGGAGAGGATGCACCTGCTCCAAAGGAAACTCTGGCATGGCCCATGCCCGGCTCTGTCCCCCAGCCCGGCTCGGTGCCCTCTCCCATGCCATACCCCACCATGGCACGGCCCCAGCGGCGCTGTGTCCCCGCCAGTGGTGTCCCGGGATCCGTGGCACTGACCTGTGCAGGTGCAGGGGCTGCAGCTCCTCTTTCTGGAAGCAGACGAAGCAGAAAGAATCCATCGCTCGGCTCCAGCGGCCGTCGTGCCCGGGCGAGTGGGACCGCAGGGCACGCAGTGCCGGAGGGGTCTTGGCATCTTCCTCGCCGGTGCCGGCGGTGGCCGGAGGCTCACGCTGGCCCTCTCGGGGCCATGGTGTCGGGGAGCCCGTCACACGGCCGGGCTGAGCACCGGGACCGGCCGCTCACCGGGCACGGAGGCAGCGCCGGGCTGGGTCATGTCCCGCGTCGCCCTCGCTCCGGGGCTCACCGTGCCCAGTGCCACCCCGGCACCCATCGTGCGGCAGGGCCATCCCTCAGGGGGTGCGAGCGGGCACCTGGGATGGCATCACCCGGGCGAGGGGTCCGAGCCCCGCGGTGCTTCAGAGGCCGCGGGGAGCGGCTGCCCCGTGGCACCCGTGGGCGGACGGTGCCCGTGTCGCTGTGAGGGAAAAGTGTCCCCCGCAGCAGGTGGGGTCCAGCGGGCTCTGGCAGGATCCAGCGGGGTCTGGAAGGGTCCGCCGGGCAGGCGGCCGGGTCGGGGAGCCCAACACGCTGATGGAGGAGGAAAGTTGTGCGGTCGTGGAGCGGCGGCTCCGCGGGGCTCGTCTCATCGGCAGAGCAGCCGCTCGCTCTGACAGCTAAACCACCGTGCGAGTATTAATAGCTCCAGACTCCCGCGGCGAGGCTGGAAGTTAACTCCTCGCCTGCCGCCTGCCCGAGCTCAAATCGCCCTCTCCTGGCACCGGGCGGCTGCCTCGGGGCTCGCCAGGGCTGCAGCTGAGACCTGGCACACTCAACCCACCCGCCCCGTGCACAGGGTGTCACCAAAGGACCCATCACTCTGTCCCCAGGGCCCGGCTGACTTCCCAGGCTCTGACACAGGAGACATTGCACAACTAGGGGGGAAATCTCTCAGCCTGGGTGCCCGTGGGTGCCCTGTGCCCTGCCAACGGTGGAGCAAATGGCCTGGGAGCCATCCTGGAGCCATCCTGGAGCCATCCTGGAGCCATCCTGGAGGATTGCTCCCCACTGCAGGGCACATGACAGGAGCACCAGGGTGCCCTGTGAGGGGTGTCCCTGTCCCACAGTGTATGTCTGTGCCCCACGAGTGGCATCTTTGCCCCACAGTTGGTCTCCCTGCCCCAAGAGGGCCCATTGGTACCATGCAGGGTAGCCCAGCCAGCAGGGTCCAGCTGTTCCAGGCAGATAAGCCAGGCCAGCACCCTGGGCCAGGTGGCCACGAGGCTACATGGACTCACCATTGCCCATCCATTGGGATCAGCTCAGGGACCAGCACATGTACCCCAGATCCCTGAGACCCAAATGTGGTCCATCGCCCCCAGCCCACATCCCGAACCCTGGGACAGAAGCAAAGGACATGTCCTTGGGAAGTGGGAGCAGGAGGACAGAGAGGTTTCCCCAGCTTGGCCCATGGGCTTTGTCATCTCTCACCCTGAATTATTCAGTGCATGGCTCTGCCTGCAGCGTGTCTGCTCCAGCCACACCCCCAACTAATGGCAAAAATTGATGGCTTTTTAAATCCTCATGGCCAGAAAGCTCCAGCCGTGCTGCTCTGGGTCCTGTCTGGCCATGGGAGAGATGGAACCAGCCTGGAGGGTAGTTTATCCCAATTTTGTCTCATAGGATCACAGAATCATGGAATGGTTTGGGTTGGAAGGGACCTAAAGACCATCTCAGTCCACTCCCTGCCATGGACAGGGACACCTTCCACCAGCCCAGGTTGCTCCAAGCCCCGTCCAACCTGGCCTTGGACACTTCCAGGGCTGGAGCAGCCACAGCTTCTCTGGGCAACCTGTGCCAGGGCCTCCCCACCTTCACAGGGAGGAATTCCTTCCCAATATCCCATCTAACCCTGCCCTCTGGCAGTGGGAAGCCATTCCCTGTGTCCCGTCCCTCCATCCCTTGTCCCCAGTCCCTCTCCAGCTCTCCTGGAGCCCCTTTAGGCCCTGCCAGGGGCTCTCAGGTCTCCCTGGAGCCTTCTCTTCTCCAGGTGAACCCCCCCAGCTCTCCCAGCCTGGCTCCAGAGCTGTGCAGAGTGTTTGCAGTGATCCTGTCTCCGTGCTGGTCCCTGGGTCCCCTCTCCTGCCCGTGGGATGCAGGTGGGTACCCCCACCACAGCCAGACTCCCCAGGTCCCCCCGGTGCGGTGCCAGGGCCCTGGCACCCACCCAGGCACCCACTCACCAGGAACAAGCTGCAAGGAGCCACAAAAAAATGTTAAAATTTAATGCCTTGGCTAATGGGCCGAGCGGAGTGGAGCAGAAACATGGAATAAAAGGGAACTGGCCGCTGTGTCCAGTCCCTGGGAGCCCCTGATCCCACTCCACGCTATGATTCCTGGAAGAAGGGGAGGCCTTCCCTGGCTGATGGGACCCTGCTGTCCCCTTGCTCAGTGACAACCCACCAGTGTACACCAAAGCTCTGGACCGAGAGGCACGTCCTGAATTCTTGTGGCTGCTGATGGATCCCCACAGGAGCTCGTGGTTGGTGGCAGATGGCTCAGGGTGGGACCCAGCTCATGGGAGCCCAAGCTCCATCATCCACCACCACCTGCACCTCTGCTGGTGTCCCCACAAAATCGATGGGAGGCTGAGAGCAGGGAGAGGCTTGGAAGGGTAGGTTGGGACATCCCCTTGCATTGCCTGGGTGGCATTTTGAGGTCTGGGAAGAAGGTCAGGATAGATTCTGATCTTTGTGTAGGTTTAAAAGAAGCCACAGCACAAATGAGTGCTTTTCCCCTGCCTGTAGGAGAGTGGAGGAATCTCTCATTGAAGGACACTGGGATGAATTTCCAGGGCTCCCTTTTAGATACACACAAAACATGTGACTCACAAAGCCTGCCTGGAGCTTGTTCTTGCCAGTGCTCCCCCACACCTCCTCCTTTGGAGACATCCTCAGTGCCCTGACCCGTGGGCTTCTTTGGTCCCAGTGTAGGAGCAGCTGCCCTTCATGGGATTTGGGAAGCCATTCCTAGGGATATAATCTGTGTGCCAAAAACCCAGCACCCACACAGTCCCAGCTGAACCCCAGTGGGGAGGGAAGCAGGAGGCAGGAGGACCTGGCCAGGAGCTGTGGTGGCCACAAAGGTCCCTTGCCCACCATGGCCACCCTGGATGGTCCTGCCCAGTGTGCCCAGCACAGGGATGTGGGATGGTGTGGGATAACAGCCCCAGCTGACCCCTCTCCATCCCTGGGACACCAGGCTGGGGGTTCCTGTGCCTCACACTGAGCGACAGGAGGTGGAGGAGGATGGACACCTGTTCTGGGGAGAGGCATTTTGGGGAGCACCTCTTGCCCAGAGCACAGGCTGTGGTGGGTTTATGTAATTAATTATCCCCGTTTGTACTTTCTGCAGGAATTTGTACTCAGGGATTTTACCTGCTGGGCTTATACCTCGTGCTAAATAAGCCAAACTCCTTGCCAAGGCACTCGGGAGACACGGGGAGCGCTTGGGGTTCGCGGACAAAACTTTTCCAAGCCGCTTTATTGGACTTACAAAACACAGCTTAACCCTTTTCATCAAATGACTTCACGTGAGGTGGCAGGGCAGTAAAATGCTCATTTATCCATGGCATTCCAAATGAGTTGCAGCTCGGTTTGTGGTGGGAACAATCAAGGAGATGGGAACAGAGAGGTGGGATGGGAGGGGAAGCACAGCCGGCTGCGGGGTTGGCGTGAGGCTCAGACTCACCCCGAAGGCAAAAACCCAAATGCTGCAAAACAGGAATAAAGCAATTAAATGTGATGAATATTTGAGTGTGGGATTGAAGGGGCTGCAATCAAGGCTGGAGCCATGCAGGAAGCTTGGATGAGAGGGGTTCAAATCACCTTCCAGTGCATTTGAGCGGCTGGTTGTAATAAAAATTAAGTGATATAAACCACGCAGAGACAAATTATTTTCCCAAATCCCGTTCCCTTGATCTCCCAAAACAGCTGTTAGGCTCCACAGTATTTCTCTTTCTTCTGTGTTTTAAAACATAAAGTTACATAAACAAAAAAAGGAGGATGACTTCTCCTTCCTAGGGGCTCGTCCAAACCACGCTGCCTCCCAGTTTGAGGAGTGAGGAGTCACAAACTCAAATGGGGGCTGCCACACTCAGTGATGGGGTGAGTTCTATATTTCCTATCACTTGCAGCAATGGGCAGAGGCCCAGAAATGGGATAAAGCAGCCCCAGGGTCTGGCACGGCCTCGTTCCCAGGACACGCTCCAGTGGTGCTGGTGGCAGGTGGAGTCCTCTGAGTCTCGTGGATTTACAACACCACAAAGTCACTGATGGGACTGTGTGAGCCCTGTTATTACCTGTGTGAGGCACAGGGACACTGGGGACACTGTGTTGTGTCTGTAAGGTCTAAAGGGGGCCTGGAAGAAAGATGGGGATGGACTTTTTATAAGGTCAAGGGGGAATGGATTCCCACTGACACAGGGCAGGGTTAGATGGATATTGGGAAGGAATTCCTGGCTGTGAGGGTGGGCAGACCCTGGCACAGGGTGCCCAGAGAAGCTGTGGCTGCTCCTGGATCCCTGGAAGTGTCCAAGGCCAGGCTGGACGGGGCCTGGAGCAACCGGGGCTGGTGGAAGGTGTCCCTGCCCATGGCAGGGGGTGGGGCTGGATGGTCTTTAACGTCTGTTCAACCCAACCCATTCCATGCTTTGTGATCCCTTTGCCTTGGGGCACAAAGCAAGGACAAAGGCTTGCAAAGCTCCAACAATCACCCTCAGCCCCACATCCTGCCCTAAAAGTTGTCCCACCCCTTTGGGCTTCTCAGGGAAAATAAGAATAGGGATTAAATCTCCCCGTAGGGATCCAGAAATTTGGCAGAAGGTTCTCTTCCTCCTTTTAGTTTCATCAGCTGGCTCTGTGCCTGCAGATCCCTCCCACCCCAGCCCAGGGGCCACTCCTGCTTTGGAGACCCCAAAAACACGGAGGGGTGGCAGCAGTGGGTCCCCTCCTGGCTTTGGAGCCGCTGTCCCGGCTCAGCAGATGCGTGTCCCCGGTGTCCCTGGTGTTCCCGGTGTCCCCGGTGTCCCCAGCACCTCGGGGCGCGTGTCCAGCCCTGCTGGAATGACAAACGGTGATAATGAGCTTATCCCGGTAATGATCGCCATGGCAACGGTGCCGGCACAGCTGACGATCCTAAACGGGAGCCCCGCTGAGGTGGCACATCCAGGAGCTCCAGCCTCGCTCCACAACTCCTGCTGGGCACGGCACACACCTGGGCTCGGCTTCCTGCGGGAATTGCAAAGGTGGTGGAGGAGCCAGGAGTTTTGAAAGGCGTTGGAGGGATTTGGGAGATGTCAGGGAGGTTTTGAAGGAGTCGGGGGGGGGGGGGCGGAGGAGCTTTGGAGGCGTCTGAGGAGTTTTGGAGGCACTGAAGAGCTTTGAAAAGGTTCTGGAGACACTGGAAAGATTTTTGGTTTTAGAGCTTGGAGGGGGGTTAGAGGTGCTGGAGAGGTTTTACAGGTTTTGAAAGGGGTTTGGAGGTATTGGAGGAGTTTTGGAGGAGTCAGAGGGATTTGGGAGGTATTGGAGGGGTTTTGGAGGTGTTGGAAATGTTGAAGAGGTTTTGGGGAGCTTTGGAGAAGTTCTGGAGGTGTTGGAGAGAGTTTGGAGAGGTTGCAGGTGTTTTGAAGGTGTCAGAGGGGGTTTGGAGGCATTGGAGAAGTTTTGGAGAGGCTCTGGAGACAGGGAGGAGGTTTTTGGAGAGGTTGGAGGTGTTTTAGAGGTGCTGGAGAGATTTTGAAGGGGTTTTGGGGGGAGTCAGAAGGGTTTGAAGTTATTGAAAGGGTTTTGGAGGTGTTGTGGAGATTTGGGAGGTGTTGGATGAGTTTTGGGGATGTTGGAGAAGTTTTGGGGAGGGTGGAAATTTTGCAAAAGTTTTTGAGCTATTGGAAAAGTTTTGGTGGTGATGAAGAGATTTTGGAGAGGTTGGAAGTTGTATGGAGGTGATGGAGGGATTTTGGAGGCGCTGGAGGATTTTTGGGGAAATTTTGGAGAGGCTGGAGATATTTTGGAGCCATTGGAGGATTTCGGGAGGCGTTGGCAACATTGCAGAGCTTTTGGGGAGGTTCTGGAGACAGAGCAGATCTGGAGAGACTGGAGGGGGTTTGGAAGTGTTGGATTGGTTTCAGAGAGGTTTTGGAAGCACTGGAGTGTTCTGGAGGTGCGTTGGGGAGGTTCTGGAGGCGTTAGAGGGATTTTGAGGGGACTGGAGAGGTTTTAGAGATGCTCAAGGGATTTTGAAGATGTTGAAGGGGTTTTGGAGCTGTTGGAGAGATTTTGAGGATATTGGAGGGTTTTAGAGGAGTCAGAGAGGTTTGGGAGGCACTGGAAGAAATGTTGGAGAGGTATTGGAAAAGTACTGGAGATGCTGCAGAGATTTTGGAGAGTTTAAAGGGGGTTTGGAGATGCCTGGCCCCTGGGGGGGGTGTCAGTGCTGTGCTGAGAGCGTGGAAATAAAACCTGCGTGACAGAAAATGCGCCGTGGGGAGGCCCCAGGACTGCTCAGCCCTAAGCTGCTTGCTGAGCCCTGGGGACAATTCCAGCCCCAGGGAGGGTTTATTCCCCCTCCTCCCGGTGTTTAATCCTCTAAAGTAAGTGCCAGCCTCTGCAATGTCCCCACAGGGGGACTGGCTGTCCCCTCAAAGCCGGTTAAGCCGCTGGTTTGAGCCACCTCTTGTCACTGCAGGTGCCACTGAGAGTTTGGGAACCCAAAGGAATATTTTTATCTGCATTAACTTCATTGTTTTGGGGCTGTGGGCGGTCCCAGCTTCTTGGTTCTGTCAGGCAGCAGTCGGGGACCGGATTTCTCTTTATTTAACATTAATTCACTGAATTAATGGATCTGGATCTCTCCCTTAACATCTTCTCTCCCGGCCACATCAGGCACTGGAAAACGAAGAGCTCCAGGTTGAGGCAAACCTGGGAGATGGGAATAGGAATGGGATTGTGGGCTGTGCAGCTCTGTCTGTTGTCCTTGCTGAGTGGGGCTGGCAGGGTTGGGGGTTCCCCCCGCCCAAGTTAATTTAATTATTTAAATTATTTACACGGGAAGGAACGCAGCGAATACACAGAGTATCCTTGGAGGGATTCAGGAGCAGCTGGGAGCACAAGCGGATCCCTGTGGATCCGGGGCCAGGCACAGATCCAAGGGCAGGGCCAGGGCCAGGTCTGGCAGCAGCTCTAGCCCAGGGCTCAGGCCCAGCTCCGGGTCCAGGTCCCATCCCCTCCCCACTAATCCCATTTTTACCCATTCCATCCCCATCCCATCCTCTCTAATCCCATTCCCCTCCCCTCCCACCCCATCCCCTCCCAAGCCCCGCCCCCTCCGCGCGCGCCCCCCGTAGCCCCGCCCTTGGCTCCTCCCCCCTCCGCGCGCAATCCACGCGCCCCCGTGCTGCCTCGCGGGAAGGGCAACTCGCGCATGCGCCTTCCCCACCCCTTCACGCGCGGGGGGGCGTGGCCAAGCGTGCCCGCCCCCTCCCCGCGCCCTCCGCGGCGCCGCGACCTTTTCCAAGATGGCGGCGCCGCGGCCGCGCCCGTTGTGCGCATGCGCCACCGCTGTCCCCCTCCGGCCGGGCCGTGATTGGCCGCGCGCGCGCCCGGTGAGCGCTTCCGGGGGGGGGGCGGGGCGGGCCCGGGATGCGCCCCGGGTAGTCCCGGTACGGAGCGGCACGGGCGGCACCGGCACAGACACACACCCGGCACACACCGCACCGCCACCGCCACGGGGCTCCCCGATACCGCCAGCGAGGCAGGCCCGGGGGCTGGGCACCGGCGGCTCTGCGGTGCCCCGGGTGCGCGGCCGGCGGGGGCTCGCCGGTGCATGGGCGGGGAGGAGGCCCCGCCGGGCCGCCGCCGCCGCCGGCCGTGAGATGAGCGGAGCGCGGCGCCCCGCCTAGAGCCGCCCCGGGGCCGCCGCGGCCATGGTGAGTGCGGGAGCGGGCGCGGGGCGGGCGGGGGAGCCGCGACCTGTGTCGGGGGTTGCGCCCTCGGAGCCGCCCCGGCCACGCGAGGGGAAGGGCCGGGGAGGCAGGAATTGCTGCCGGGAGCGCTGGTGCCGGAGGTGTGGGGTGTTACGGGTTTTCCGGCCTTGCACCCGGGGAGGGAGTGCCCGGAGCAGCTGTGGCTGCCCCTGGATCCCGGGAAGTGTCCAAGGCCCGTCTGGACGGGGCTTGGAGCAACCTGGGCTGGTGGAAGGTGTCCCTGCCCGTGGCAGGGGGTGAGACGAGATGAGCTTTAAGATCCCTTCCAACCCAAACCACTCTGTGGTTCAGAATCTCCGAGTTGCCGTGTTGGCCTCCACTCTGGCCTTGGAGAAGCTGCAGGAATGTCCTGGATCCTGTACTGGGGCCTGGGGCCTTCAGCGTCAGCCCCGTGCAGCCTCAAGGAGAGATACAGGGGAGATGCAGCACACTCTGATTTGCACAATCTTTTTCTCCCCTTGATAAGAAGCCAGAGGAGCCATCTCTGATCCTTTGGGTGCAGGCAGAGCCCGGCTGGGAGGTGGGAATTGCCTCCAAGGGGGTCGTGGTGCTTCTCACTGTCACCACACCACAACTGTTCTGATTTCTCCTTGTTCTACCTACAGGGAAGCCAAAAAGACACACTTTGCAGTTGGTCAGTGAGTGGAGAGGTGTTTTCAGCAGCTCAATGGGAATCTTCCTGCCCTGTCTCCCCCAGAGAGTCCCACTGGGCACAGAGAGTTGTTTCTGATCTCATTTTCAACGCCTCTCTTGCTTAAGCTGACTTAAATGATGCAGGGTCAGGCCTTGCACCCCTTTTCTTCTGGAATTTGGGGGTCTTGGTTGTGAATTTCTTCACTTACCAACTGAAACGATCACGCCTGCTCGTTGTTTGCTGTGCTGCTTCCCAGTCTACTGAAACCTTGCTCTCTGGAACCCATTTAAGCTGAATTCCATCAGGCCCCAAGCCTTTCACTCCTGGGGGTGTGTGGGTGGAGGATGGGCCTGTCTGCTCAAGGTGGGCTCCTGATGGGTCTGCCACGTGCCAGGGGGCTTCTAGATTTACCTTCAGCCACAATTTTGAGGTGGATTCATCTCAGTGAAACCCCCCCCCCCGAGTTCGAAAAGATGAATAAACGTTGTGGTTTGGAGGACTTGGCAGGCCACTTAAAATTGCAGGTGGCAAAAGGGCTTCTTAATTCTCCCCCCCCGCCTTGAGATGGGTACACACATTTATCCTCCTGAATTGCACCGTGTTTGCTTCTTTTTGCCTTCAGCCTCCAGCATCTGGCTCGGCCACAAGGCCTGCCTTGGGAAATGGAAGCAGTCACCAGGCTGTCCTGCACCATTCGCTGTTGTAACTCCTCATGTGACTCCTGGGCGAGATTTTCCTGCTGCTCCCATTTCCCTGGGCATGTTCTGCTGCCAGTGCACCTCCTTCCTGGAAACAGTTGGGAAAGGGGGAAGATGAGCTGCTGGAAGGCATCCTGGGGACAAGTAAAACATAATTAAGCTCTGCTGTCAGGAACACAGACTCACGTAAGCAGATGTTTTTTTTTTCTTAGTGGAGTTGAATTGGGTTGATCTGGAAGGGAGTGAGCGGTGATGAATTAGAGCTTGATTAACTGGGGAGGAATTTTGAGAGGAAATTGTGAAGTGTGAGCACCCAGCAAAGGCAGGAGTGATGCACAGTGAGCTCAGAAGCTACACATGCTGTAGAACAGGTGCCCATTTGCTGGGCTTGGATGCCACTAATGGCTCAGAAATCTTCATGCCACCGTTAAAACTTAGCTTCAGAGGCAGCTGGAATCACTCTTGGCTCTGAGGTGTTTGTGAAGAGCAGCCCTGCTGTGCTGAGCTCTGGCCATCCCTGTGTGGTGGTTCTTGAGCTCTAAACACAGAGTAACCAAATCCAACCTCAAGCTTTTCTCTCCTCTCATGGGCCACAAATGTTTATTTATTGTTTCCTGCTCAGCTTTTAGGATCTTTCCAGATGATTTACCGAACAGCTTCGAAGTAGATATTATTTGTGGTACTAATCCTTGAAGGCATTTGTTTTGTCTCATGGCTCAGGTAGGAGCTCCTGAGCAAACCAGTCACCTGGGAGCTGCATCTGGAACTCCCACGTGAGACCGAATCCTGGTGATCCCCTCTTAGGGAATGTGTTCTTCAGTTCTGTGGGATTTGTGTTCTGCCAGCAACGAGGAAAAGGGGCTTCTTGCAGGAAATGCTGCTGTGTGAGGTGTGGGATGGGGGGTGTTGGAGGACGGGCTCCTCACAGAACACTCCTCACACTTCCTTCAGGTTGTCACCGAGTGTGGAGCCACACAGGGAGCAGACAATGACAGTGGCAGCACAGATCCCAGGAATCCTGTGTCCCCGTTCTGGGTGTGACAAATATAGCTGCAGAAATGGGAGTAGGCAGTGGTTGTCTGTAGCCTGGATCTCTTTAAGTTTCCCACAGCAGCATCCTTGCTTTTCTTTTACAGCCTCTATTATCACCTTCCCGGTTTTTTGGCAGGAAGTGCTGTCGTATTCTTGCACTTGAAGCTACCTTGATGATGGTTTAGGCCTTCCATTCACTGAGGAAAAAAGATTGTGTGGATGGCAGCACACCCAGGCAGGTAACACTGGTGAGCCACAGGGTATCTGGCACTCTTGGTTGCCAAGGAGCTCCTGCTGAATTACCAGAATAGCTCCTGTTGGCTCTGTGTGTCAGAGCAGCTGAGCTGCTGGCCTTGGGCTGGATCAGGTCTGTGGCAGGTGAACCAGAGCTGCTTTTGGGATCACTCCTGATGTTGGCCGTGCAGATGGCTGAGGATGTCGTGCCAGGAGGCAGCAGCAGCTTCTGGCTCTTGCAGGGCCCCTCTGCCTGGTGCAGGAGACATTTAAACTGTGCCAGGGCTGCTCTGGCTGCTGATGGAACACGTGAGCTGCAGGGATGGCAGGAGGTGGAGAGGATGCTGATGTGGCACGGGCAGGAAGTCCTGGCACGTGGTGAGGTGGGCTCTGCTTCAGGGGAGGTGTTTGTGCGAAGAGGGAGCTGAGTGTCCTCCCTCCCTCCCTCCCTCCCTCTCTCCCTTCCTCCCCTCAGTGCTGGCTGATGTGCAGCACCAAAACTGCACCCCTGTGGTGGAGCCTGAGGTTCTGAGTGCTCCCTGCACACCTCCTGTATGAACAGCTCAGCACTAAAGCAAACCCCTCTGTGCAATTGTTCTGACTCACAGCTGAGCAGAGCAATGACAGAGTAGGAACTCAGCAGTTCCGACCCCAGCTCCCACATCTGCCTTCCTTTTTGGACTGGCAAGTCATGTTAGAACTCTGTACCCCCCCTGCTCCAGTTGTCTCCACTTATTAAATCGTTCTCACTGGAGGTGAGACCTAATGCTGGTGATTTTTTTCCCATCTTCTCTATCTGTGCAGCTCTGGAGAGGAACTGAGGCTGTAGCAGGAGAGCTGGACTCTGCCAGGGATGCTCCCCCCACACACAAGAAAAGCTTTTTCTCTGAGGAAAACACCTCATTTAGCAGAGTGGTTGCCCACAATACCTTTCAAGATCTGTAATAACCACAATACATACATATTTCAAAGGCTTGGATGGCTAAACTTAGGCTGCCCCGTCACCAGGAGGACGAAAAGGGTGTCAAGGTGAAATTATTGAGCCTCAAGGTTGAGCAAGGGAGTTTGAAAAGCTCATTTCGTAGATGATGCTGAGGGATGGGTGGTGGTGGTTGGAATTATTTCAGTGGAAAAGCACTAAAACCTGGCAGGTACCGCCAAGCTCATGCCATGGGGTTCAGCACTGCCATTGCTCCTGAAACCTCCAAGGAATTTGGGTTGTGTTTGGTGAATTTAATACACATTATTAGGTGTTGTCCTTTAGATCAGGGAGAAGCAGCTGCTCTTGATGTTGTTGTATTTCCAACAGGTGTTAGTGTGTGCAAAGTAGAAGAGAAAGGAGCTTTTTTTTTTTTTTTTTTTTATGTACAGACTGATATGTGTCTGGTAGAAAGTGTCCTAAAATCCTTCCAAAATCTCTGTATCAATCAGCAGATATTTCAGTATTTCCTGGTAGTAATTATATTTGTGTTTGGGTGACTGCATCCCAGGTGTTAACATGGTAACCTTCTCCTTTTAGAGACAAAAAAAAAAAAAAAAAAAAAGGCTTTTGCTGCTTTGTTTTATCAAAATAAAATTCTTACAATCCCATTTAGATCAAATAATCCTTGGAACCCCATTTATTAAATGTGCAGCCTGTGCCTGTTCTCCTGTGAAGGCCTCGCTGTTCCAGCCAGAGTGTAAATATTAACGGTTTGGTGCAGGAAAAACAGTTGGCTTTTTCCTCCTGATTCTGATGGTCAAGGACTTGCTTGCTCTTCCAGGGTGGTGTTTGTTGGTCTTCTGGGGAGAGCCTCTGTCCTCTGGAATTTTGGGAATGATGCAGCTTCTCCTGGGCTCAGAAGCACCTACAGCTTATGAAAGGTGTTCTGGTGGTGAAACAACTCTTTTCCAATCTTACCTTCCCTCCACACACATTTTGTCCCTTGTTCTGCTTTCTGCTTACAGTCAGGATACTCTCACTCCACCAGAACTCTTCCAGGCTCTTCTAGCAACACCACAAATTCCTTAATTTTCTCCCCCAATCCCTCCTCTGTGTGGATCGTGCCTAGAATTCCATTTCTCTTCCCATTTCCCAACACTTTGCCTTCATGCTCCAGATTACTTTATATTTGTTTCAGCATCTCCAAGTTGGCAGCTGGATCTCTGGGTGTATTTTTAGCAGTTTGCCTTAATATTTTATTACAGCTTTAATGCAGCGTGGATTTCTTCCCAAGAGGGATTGTCCTGATTCCTTTTTGTCCCCTCTTTGGAGAAGGAAGCTGCTCATCTGTTTTGTGTACTGGCTTGTCAGGATGCCAAAGCCAGCTCTGGATGCAGCTTTCCAGAGGAAAGAGTGAGGGTTTGTTTCTTTTTCTGCTTAGGAGAGAGAATTTTGCCCGAAAAATCTGTGTTGTGCTTGGTTGGTTCTCTCCTGCTTCAGTGGGTAAGAACAGCACAGGTTTCTTCTGCGCTGCAACACCCTCCCCGTTTTTCGGGATTGAGGGCAGCTTCTCCCATGCAAGTTTGTCCCAGTGCTGATTTTCCTGGAGCAGTAGCTGGTGCTGGAGAACTGGATGTTTAAAATCAAGGTCTGGAGGGGATAATGTACAAACAGCTGCTCTGCGTGGCCGGATTTGTTGTTCCCCACGCTACTACTACCCTGTTCCCTTTGCTTGTGAGGGATAAGATGGAATTTTCTGCTATTCCTTTTGCAGTTGTGAAGGAAACAAAGAGGATTCCATATTTTTTGTGTAGTGGAATCATTCCTCGTTGGAAATGAGGTCTGCTGGTGTCATATACTGGGTAAGGTATAATCCTACCCCCAGATTTGCCCCAAACCTCGCACTGATGTCACTGTGTGTAGCCAGGTGTTGGGACAGATTTTTCCTAATGGGAATGGGCTTAAAACTGCCAGGCAGAAGTGGATGTTGGAAGTGGACTTGGAAAAATCCCAGGAGGATTTGTTTTTCTGCAGCTGCCTGCTGAAGAGTTGTTTTTTCTTACATTCACTTTCTCTTTTGCTTGTCCTAGTGCTTCCCATTTTCAGCTCCACATATGTGCAGACTTCCAGGGACTCCTTCACTCGGGGCTGCAAACAACTGTGATTCAGAGTGTTTCTCTGGATATTCTTGTGACTTGTCTGTAGGTTGAGATAAATAAGGATTTCTTTGCAGCTTCTGAGAAGTGTTTTCAAAAATCTGTTAATGTATCTTGGACTCAACTGATCCACAAACACGTTGGGTTCACCTTTCCTGTCACTTGGACATCTTTTTATCTGCTGCTCTCTCTGGTCAAAGGACTTGCCACACTTGAACAAGTGGTGAGGAGCAAGTTTTTTAGCGTTTTTAAGCATCAGATACTCGTCTGTGAGAGCAAGAACAGTGTTCTCTGTAGGGAGACTCATTAAACCACAGGAAGGACATAAACATGTTGGAGAGAGTCCAGAGGAGCCCACGGAGATGCTCCAAGGGCTGGAGCCCCTCTGCTCTGGAGCCAGGCTGGCAGCACTGGGGGGGTTCACCTGGAGAAGAGAAGGCTCCAGGGAGACCTGAGAGCCCCTTGCAGGACCTAAAGGGGCTCCAGGAGAGCTGGAGAGGGACTGGGGACAAGGGATGGAGGGACAGGACACAGGGAATGGCTTCCCACTGCCAGAGGGCAGGGTTAGATGGGATATTGGGATCCCTGGGAGTGTCCAAGGCCAGGTTGGATGGGGCTTGGAGCAACCTGGGCTGCTGGAAGGTGTCCCTGCCCGTGGCAGGGCTGGAAATGAATGAGCTCTGAGGTCCCTTCCAACCCAAACCATTCCATGATTCTACGATAGTAGTGGGTTTTTTTTAAGCAGACTTCAGCTAAAAAAGCCACACTTGGTACCTTTTGTAAGTTCATGTGACACACTGCTGCTCATCTTTTGCTGTCCTGGAACATCTGAGTGTGGCCTTTTCCCATCTGCCTGTTTAGCAGTCGGGTTAATTGACCTAAAACTGCAGGAAGTGTTCTCCCAGTGGGTGAAGCTGCCTTTGGGGCAGCCCTGTGGTCCTGCTTGTGCAAGCCTGATTTGCTTATGCAGAGAAAAGGGAAGTGATTTGAAGCCTGTGACCATGGTCACAGAGCTCCTGCACTAGCACTGCCTTACAGGAAAGGCTGGGATCCCTCTCCAAGGTGTCCCAGGCTGTGGCACATTCCAGGAACCAGGAAAAGTGAACGGATAGGCTGAAGCACTGAGTTTGCAAGCCTCATCTTTGGCAGAGGTGTTTCCAGGCTCCACTGCAAAATTTTAGGTCAGTTCTGAGCTCTGGGAGAGAACCAGAATCACCTTGCAGTGTTTTAACATCTGGAAAGTGGCACGTGCCCAGCTGGTCACCCTTGGCAGATGCTCAGCCTTGTGCTGTGCCTGAAGAACAGATTTTGCTTGGTTGCTTTTGCTGGTAACGCACAAAGTGAAAGTTATTACAGTGGTGGCTTAAAAAGTGGTGGCCAGCAGCTCAGAACTGTGTGAGCTACTGAGGAAGATCTGATGGCCGTGGCTGGACCATCAAATTCAAGTTGTAAGTCCAAAAAGTAACTCGAGAGGCACCTGGGCCTACTGTGCTTTGGTGATGTGCAGGACATCGATCTTGAGGAGGCTGGTTTGGGCACTTCTGCATTTCTCAGCTGTATATTGCTGCTTTAGCAACTGCTTGTTTGGGAAAATAACTGTGTTGCTAAGCCTTTTCCAGCAGCTAAACCACAAGAAATCAATTAGGAAGTCACGGGCACGTGACCGAGCGCCGGGGACCCAGAAATCGTTCTTGGGCTCGTCTTCAGCACGAGCGTGGCTTGAAACAGCGCTGTGTCAACCTGCCTTTGCTTATCCCAGCCTGCTCTGATTATTTTATTCCTTTGGTGGGTTTCTAAGAGCATTTTTAGGTGTTGAAGCGAATGGAACTGCTGGGTGGAGGGCACTGGCTGCTGGGCTTGGTTATGTGGGTTAAGAGTTACTGGTGTAGAAAGGATCATACTCAGACACTTGAGCCTGTTAATCAAAGTTCAACCTTAAAACCTGATGCCTGGTTAACTGAACCTGCCTGTCCAGGACGATTTAAGAAATAAGATCCCTTGGGTATTGGAAAGGTGCTGATTACTCGTGGAGCTGGCAGTGTTTCAGGGAAGATGATCTGTGTCCTGGTCGATGCCTCAGGTTGTCACTGCTGGCTCTGCAGAGCCAGTTCCACGGTGCTCAGACCCCTGGGGTCGTGTTTAATCCTTTGCTGATGTTTAAACTAAGCACTTTGATTCCTGGAGTGCTGCCTGGGGTTCCTGAATGGGTGAGCTGGACAGGCAGGAGGGCTTGGAGCAGCTCTGGTGCTTCCCCGAGCTTGGGCACCACGGGGAGATGGAGAGGAGCGTCGTGCCTTTATTCCTGTGCCAGCTGCCTCGAGGTGCAACAGCAATCTGGGACTTTTATCCCACAATTCAAGCAAAAAATCTGCTAGAACAGAACAGAACGGAGTTTGCAACATCCCTGTGTCATCAGTGAACTGCTGGAGTTGTGGTCAGTGAGTGACCCAGGTGAGGGAGTCAGAGCTGCCACCAGAGATCTTGACACGGCACCGGGAGCCTGAACTGCTCTCAGAGCACAGAGCGAGGCCAAGTCTGGTTTCGGTTCTTTAAACCACAAAAACATCTCTGAAATGCAACGAGGAAACTGAGAGTGAAGGCTGAGCCCTGTCCTGATACCATCAGCAGGGCACTGAGGGGGAGCACGTATGCTCTGGGCTCCTCCTGGGAGACCTCTGAAAAGGAGATCCTGGGAATTGGTGTGAAACCCCAAACTTCGACAGTTATTGGTAAAAATGATTAAATCCAGACACCAACACTGCCTCGGAGCTCAGAGCTCTGCCTCCCCATAGCGTGTGTTCATCCTTCCTGGAGGAAGTGTTGGGTGCCCTACAACTCTTTTAAAAACACTTCATAATTCTGCTTTTGTGCCTAAAAATAGTAGTGCACTTCTGCCACGGATTTCACTGCTCTGAGTGACCCAGGGCTGCTGCAGGAGTTCTCTGGAGTGGTGATCCTGGCTTTTGTCCCCCGTAAAAGAAGGCTTGAAACCATCCACAGGCTTTCTGAGAGGGTGATTACTGATTTCCTTGTTGATTATCATGTTAGGGTTGGGGCAGGAAGGGGCTCTGAAAGGCACCCTGGTAATTCTTAAATAAATAAATTACTACCTTAGCACATATGCACGTTAGTATTGGTAATACTAATAATACAGAGGTGTATCATTGAGATTATAAAAATACAGATGGAAGAAAATTCAGCAGCTGGAGTGTAGTTGTTTGTGTTTTTATATGTGTGACTGCACAACATGGGAAGCAGAAAGCTCTGAAGTGGGAGAGGATGGGACTGCAATTAGCAAAGGAGGGTGATAATGAGTTATTTTATACTAGTGCTGTGCATGAATTTTCTTTTTTCTTACCCCTATGCACTGTCTGCTGGTGGCATTACAACAGTTCCTGCTGGGAATGCATCCAACAGCCAGGTTTCACTTGGTGTCCCTCCTCTCCTCTCCTGCAAGAGTTGCCCACAAGCTGGTAGATGTAGCTGAGAGTCATTTTAGCAGATAAATGTGCCAAGATCCACATCTCGATAACCGGGAGGAGGCTCAGTCGTGTGTCTTGCACTGGAGATGGTGGGAGAGGGGTTGGCTGGGGTTGGGATGCAGGAGAAGGCTCCAAAAAGCGAGGAAGCTGGGGAGAGATCTGCATTTGGTGTCAGTGCACGTTGTAGGGGGGTTGGGGGCTGGTAGGTGGTAGATACAGTGTGGAAAGGGCCTCGGCAGTGCAGGTACTGAGGGGAGGGGTGGAACGGGAGTGGGCGTTGGAATTAAAACCACGATGGGTACAGAGGGTGGTGAGTAACAATTCCCCAACAGAACTCCTGTCCTCTTTATTTAGAGATGCAGAAGGGGTTCAGTCTGCAGTGAAGTGCAGCAGTGCCAGGGTTTTTCCCACCTGCCGCCGGAGGAGGTGTTTGGGAGCTTTGTGTAGTGTCAAATCCGTTCTTCCACCTCAGGAAGGTGTTCCAGTGCTGCCTGGGGGATGAAGTCACCTCTGTAACACTGCAGCTGCAATTAACATCTTACTAAAAAAAGCTTGGGGGAGGGATTGCCTTAATTTTTGGCTCGGAGTGACACCCATTTCCAAACACATTAGGAAAAAAAACCGAACTGCCATAACCCTCTTACGGGCTGAGCTGCCGTGTTTAGAACGTGGTTGGTGTGATCTGTGCTCTAATGGCAAGCATTAAAAGGTGAACAGCTTGTGTTTTTATGGCAGAGGCATTAGGGAAGAGCTTTCCCCTGAACGAAACAATCCCCCTGGAGAACGTAAAATGAGGTAGAAAAATAAAAGAGGAAACGAGCTCTAATGGAAAAGTGCTGGTGGAGAAAATGGAGATGGCTTTAGAAAGCACTTCTTCCAGGTACTCATTTTTTAAGGGGTGGATTGGCTCTGGTTGTATGCAAACTTAAATTAGCACTGAATTATCTATTTGTGTAAATGTGCAGTTGCCTAAATTGAAATCCAAAGATCATTCCCCCGTTGTTTGGTGGAGCTGGATGAGTAACTCAGAGTAACTCAATTCTACCTGAAGACTTTAGTCAGAGTCTGCAACCTAAACCAGGCTTGTTCTGGAGTCAGCAGCAGGGGACAAAGATTTTTGCTTCTCCAGAGCCTTACTGAGGTGCAGTCTCAATATTGAACAGCCTGATAGGCAGTAAGTTGGCAGCTATTTTTTTTTCTCCCTAATCAGCAGAAATCATAAACGAGAAATGACTCACACAACTTAAAATGTAATTGGAGGTAGCCCTGAAATCAGCTGGTGGTGTAAATCCTTCTTTTGGTGCTTAGGTGGATGGAGAATCACTGAAGGTGCAAGTTCTTGGTAGCAAATCGTGTGTTTTCTGTCCAGACGGAGCTGTTTGAGCTGGGAACCTGCAGCTGTTCTGGTTGTATGAGGAGGGCATGGAAGGCTGGAGTCTGCAGATAAATGGGATGAGTAAACAGCTACAACACCTCCCTTCTGATAACGTATGGAACACCCTTAGCAAACTTAATGAGGGGGAATGGGATGGGAAGGACACAGATTGACAGTGTCTCTCTGCCTCACTTGATCCGTATCAAGTCATACTCGGATCACATGGGGGCAATTCCAGGAGGAGCAGGCCTGTGGCACAGACCCAATCCAGCACAGCAGCGCTGAAAAAGGCCCATTCTGGGGATAATCAGCTGTGACACACCTCTGAGATGTTGTTTTGACCCAGTTGCCGGGTCAGAGTGTGGATATCCTCTTGGAACGTGGACAGTAGCCGTGGGTGTGTTGACATTTAGCCCTGTTTGCTCTCACTGAGGGAACCGTGATGAGGACATCACCTCTGCCAGAGGATCTGCTGAATTTGGCATCCAGGATCCTCCCTTGGTGGGGCAGAACTCAGCCATAGTGTTCAGGCAGTGGAGCTGGTGTGGATGGTGAGGTCTTACATCTTATCTCAATGCTTTTAGTGAACTGCAAAGCTCTCCTGGTCAGAAGCTCACGTTTCTTGCCCTGCAAACACAAACCATAGAACTGAGTGCATTTTCCTCAAGTGGTTGGCAGAAGAGAGAAATAGTATTTCCTGAGGGTTTGTTCCAGCCCTGGCAGGCACTAGGGGTAAGAGGAGTCAGATTTTACACTTTGTGAAGGCAAAAGTATTTCTGTTTTAATAGTTAAATATTCAGTGATCCTTGTGAAGGTGAGGCAAACAGCCATTACCCAGAGTGTCTGGAGTAAATTCTGCTGCTGACGGTCCCGACTTTCCTTGGAAACCTTTAAAACTGGAATTTGTGTGTGTCCCAAGTGCCTGATTTTCAGACCAGAATCTGAATTGTGCCACGCTGGTTCTGGCTGCCCGTGGGGTGGGATCTTGTCCTGAAGCAATCCTCAGTGTCTGTGCTGCTCCGTGCCAGGATTCATGGCATTCTCCTCATGGCAGTGCTGATACTTCCCTGCCCCTTTCCTCAGTGCAGAGCAAACACAGAGCCTTAGAAGAAGGCAAACTCACGATAACATGAGCAGGAACTGAGAAAATATTCCAACAGGTCCTCCAGCAGCTCTGCTTTGGTTGGAGTCTCACCAGTCTGCTCTCTGGGGTGTCTGGGTGCAGAGATCTTCCCCTGCAGCTCGTTATCTCAGCGGCCTCGTTATCAGGGCCTTGGCTGGGGAGGTGGGTGATGACCACGTGCTCCAGGATCTGATGAACTTGAGGAATCCCCAAAGGCTGCAGCAAACACAGATCCTTTCTAACCCAGCCCGTGGCTGGAAGGGGATGCACAGGCTGTGCCCACAGGTAGGGCAGACCTGGGAGGCTCCTGCTTGCGGAGCCAATCCTGGGCTGGGTTTTGATTACTTCAGACAATTTTTCCTTCTTCACCTTGGGCCTCTGGGACAGCTGGGAGAAGTCAAACAAGAGAAGAAAACAATCTTGGAGGTCATGCTGTTTCTTTGTGCCCAAGTTGGCCTTGGCTGCTGGACAGCCTGGGCTTTTTGCGTGAAATGTTTGTGTCGTGCTCCCTGGTTTATGTTTTTCTGCTGTTGACATGTTGAACAGCATGAGGATGGTGTTCTGCTGGGGAAGATTAAGTGTGTTCCTAGGAGGAGGCTCTGTCATCTTCCAAATCTCAGTGCTGAAGCCAGCAGAGGACGTGGCAGATGCTCAAGATTTATGAGAGCTCCGTGATTTATTTCCAAAAGTAGGAAATAAATCTTGAATCTTGGGAAAAAAATCGACTTACCTACTGTTCCTGAAGGACTCAGTTAACTCTCCAGAGACGATGGAGCTCTGCCATCCTGTGAAGAACTAAGAGTTCTGTGTGAATTGAGGTGATCTTGATCTTTTCTGGTGGAAAGCGGAGTGCGAGAACAGGGGGAATTTGCATCAAATGGATCTACCCAAGGTTTGGGAACTTCTCTTGGGGCATTTGCCACCTCTCTCTTGGAGAGCTCTTGCTCTTGAGTTGGTTTTCCTGGGGTTAAATCTAGTGGGGAGGGTCTCCTGCTGCTTGGCCCTTGGGAAAACTGCTCTGTGTGGAAATGGGAACTGGCAGCAGCCTGGAGTGTTCCTCGGGTTGCCCCACGTGCTCATCTGTGCCGAGGGCTGGCAGGAATGGGTTTTGTTTCTGTTTTGGTGTTTTTTGAGGCAGAACTTTCGGTTTTCTTTAACAGTTGACTTTGTTCCTGTGCAGAGGATGATTGGGGCTTGAATCTTGATGTTTATTAGCGATAGAAGGAGTTGCAAACATGAGAGGCACACAGCTAATGGTGTGGTCTGTACTGTAGCAGGACTGTTTCTAAGGCTCTTACCCTGCCAGAATAAAACCATCCCAACTCCAGAGAGCTCCAGAATTATAGTGACCCTGCAATGGTTGCATGCTAATCCTGATAATTTTATTTAGAACTTAAAAACACTGAGCTATAACTGATGATTTCCTATAATAAAAGCTACATTGGAGGATGGGGGGGATGTTCTTCTTGTATCCGATTTCTGAGTACTTGTATCTTGCTTTTCCAAGTGGGGGAAATTCCTTAATCTTTCAAGCTTCCTGAGCAGTGGGATGGCACCAAGGCAGAGACAGGAATAGGTGTCAGGGGCCACAGAATCACAGAACTGTTGAGGTTGGAAAAGACCTCCAAAATCGAGTCCAACCTGTGCCCTGTCCCCACGTTGTCACCCAGCCCAGAGCACCGAGTGCTGCCTCCAGTTGTTCCTTGGACACCTCCAGGAATGGGCACTCCAGCCCAATCCACTGCCTGACAACCCTTTCCGTGAAGAAACTCCTCCTGAGCTGCAACAAAAGTCCTCTCAAAGTTCGTGCTTCCTGTCATATTGTGATACTTATTATTTAAACATCTGAAAGCATCTTTATTTGAGCTGGCTGTCTTAGGGAGAATTACTTAACTAACTTAAAATTACCAAATGCCACCAAAATAACCGGATTGTTGCTGTTGATTAGTGGAGCTGAGCAAATGGTCCTTCACTTCCAAAGCTTTCACTTGCAGTGGACAAATCTTGTTGCTACTTGGCACCAACGAGCAGTTTGAATTCCAGGATATTTGGTTTTTGGGTGCAGCTGTGACCCCCTAATGCCCATCTCCTGAGTGCAGGGCAGAGTGGGAGTTAAGCTCTTCCCTTCAAATGTCGTTGCAGGCATCGGAAGAGGCCTCTCTGCGGGCTTTGGAGAGCCTGATGACCGAGTTCTTCCACAACTGCACCACAAACGAGCGCAAACGCGAGATAGGTGAGTTCTCACTGCTGCTTTGACTGCTCCCCTCGGTGTTCTGTGTCTGATGCTGAACCCTCTCCTGCTTATGCAGGACTTCGAAGGCAAGGTTTATCCAGCTTGGGTGTCAGAGGACCTATGGCAGGTCCTGTGAATGATATATCAGTGACGTTTTCCTCTGCCTGTACGTTGCTGGATTCTGTGTCCTGGAAAACCACTGCAGAGAGATGGAGCATTAGGAATGCAAAGCAGAAGGCTGTCCCAGTTAATGGGAAGTGCCAAGCAGGAATAAACAGCGAGGTTTCACTTTGGCTGGTGTTATTAAATATGTCCTGAAAGGCAGCAGAGATCCTGCAGGTGCTCTGGGTGTCGGTGGTTGGTGGCTGTAAAGAGACACGTTCCTTTTATTCTCAAGCAGCCATGGAGATGTTCCCAGGGCTGGAGCCCCTCTGCTCTGGAGCCAGGCTGGGAGAGCTGGGGGGGTTCACCTGGAGAAGAGAAGGCTCCAGGGAGACCTGAGAGCCCCTTGCAGGGCCTAAAGGGGCTCCAGGAGAGCTGGAGAGGGACTGGGGACAAGGGATGGAGGGACAGGGCAAGGGGGAATGGCTTCCCACTGCCAGAGGGCAGGGTTAGATGGGATACTGGGAAGGAATTTTTCCCTGTGAGGGTGTCAGGCCTTGGCACAGGTTGCCCAGAAGTGTCCAAGGCCAGGTTGGACGGGGCTTGGAGCAACCTGGGTAGTGGAAGGTGTCCCTGCCCATGGCAGGGGGTGGAACAAGATAAACTTTAAGGTCCTTCCAACCCAAGCCATTCTGGGATTGTTTTGTTTCTGCTGTTTGGCTTCAGTGCCAAAAGTATGATCAGCATGAAATCCTTGTCCCAGAAATCGTTGTCCCAGAAATCCTGTAAAAAATAAACAGCTGGGCAAGGTTTTTGTTTTGTTGTGTTTGTTCCCTGTGGTGGAGATCTTTTGTGGAAAAACTGTACCCCCCCATTATCCTGCTTCAATTGCAGGAAAGAAACAAATTGGTTAAGCTTTAAATTTGCTTAGCTTGTAAAACAGCCCTTGTGGCTTTTCTTTTTGGCGCATTGTCACCGGCTGTGAGTGACCAAATCCTTACCTGAGTGTTCAAAAGAGGTTCTTGAAACGCAGACCCACGACAAAGCTCTTGAAGCAATTGCATTTAGAGGAGGTGGTTTTAGAACACTGTGTATGACCTAACGTGTTCCTGCTCTTTCACAGTGCCCTGAAATCACAACTTTTGGCTTTTATAGATAAAATAATGCTCATAATACAATTATTGTGTGATTTTTTTTGATATTCAGCTCTTAATCTGCTGTAGTAGTTATGTCAAAACAGCTTCTAAAATGACACATCTGTTTTGTTTTCATTAAAGTCTCCTGTTAGATTGCTTTTAATACCTTAGAGTGTGATTTTATTATATTTTTTTTGTCCTCCTCCAGGTTGTTTGAACCATTCCCTGAGCGTGGAGTCTCTCCCATGCTCAGTGTGTTACTGTGCTATCACTGCACACTGTTAGGGATTTGTTTACAGCTTAGGAATTTTAGTGTAATGTTTTACACCGAAGTAAAATTGAAACTAAAGTACATTTTAAAATAATACTTTGTTTTTATTTGCAGAGGAGCTTTTAAATAACTTTGCCCAGCAGATTGGGGCCTGGAGATTCTGCCTGTACTTCCTGTCCAGCACGAGGAATGACTATGTGATGATGTACAGTCTGACTGTGTTTGAGGTGAGGTCTGAGCTCTTGCCTGCCCAGTGCATCTTCTGCCTGGTGCAGTTTTAGCTGGCAATCGATTTTTTTTTTTTTGGGGGGGGGGGAAATATTTGTCTGGAATAGCACGCCTGGTAAGTACAGAGATAAAGGATGCTATTATTGCTCTCTGCTAGAGAGGTTGCTTAATGGCAGGCTGACAGTAGGGGAAGATGAATCTTTGTACACAAATGGAAGAATTCATTTCCTGGCATCTCTGAATACAAATTACCTCCAGTTTCAGAGGCTGCTTGAGTTTCTGCACGATGCTTTTAAGGTTGTTATTGTTTTTATACCCTTTTTATGATCAGAAATACATGTGTGATTACCTGCCTCTAGCTCCTGCAGACTTTAATGCTGAGAGGGAAGAAAAAGTTGCTTTTATTTTTCTGACATTTCATTGTTGTGGTTGATGGCCTCAAACTACATCCTGCAAACTCATGCTGGTTGTAGAGATGAGGTCTCTCTTAGGTGACCACGTCCCACCCTTCACCTATTTATAAAAAGAACAAAATAAGGGTTAAAAGCCTCAATATTGATCTCTGTGTCTACTGGAAGAAACAAAAATATTCCGTGAAGAGCTCTGTTGTATCAACTGATCTGCTCCTTGTCACACCTCACCCTGCACTGTTTGTGGCCTCTGTTGTGTTCCTGCTGGGTGGGCACTCCAAGCTGAGCTCCTGAATCAGAGCTTACAGCCCTTGTGGTGAGCCACTTTTTAGGTAAAACAAACAGCTCTGCTCTTAAAGTTGTGTTGGCTTGACAAATTATCCATGTTGTTGTTGACTTCTTCACTGAAACATTCGCTTTATTTATTAGGGATTGCATAGAGAGGCTGGACTCGATCTGCAAAATGAATCTGATTTGCCTCCCCCTCAGAAAGGGGTGATGGAGACAAATGGCATGGGAATTGTTCCCTGCTCTGGGATGGGTGTCCCACAGCAGCAACCTGCAAAAATAAACTGATTTTCATGAAGAGGGAAGCAAGTGCAGGGCTGGGAGTTGGACTCCAATGATCCCTCTGACCATCCTGCGTGGATGTCCCTTCAACTTCATCGTTGAATTTTGTTTACTGAGCCTCTGCTTCCCTGGAAGGGGGAGAAGAAAGTGGTACTGAAAAAACTAAGTGTACCCAGAATAAAGAAATCACTGTCCAGGTATAAAGTGAGGGACAGAAATCCACAGCCCAGCTGAGGGATTAGGATCTCTCCCTGGAGGAGCTTGAATTTCCAAAGTTTAGCGCTGTAGTGCTGCACGTTGAACTGATCCTCAGAGCCATGGTCAGTCATAGTCTGCAGCCTCATCCATCTCCAGCTGTCCAGGAGTGCTGAATCAGTCAAAGGGTGTTGTATTTTCTAGTCTGTCTAGGAAGTTAACGGTGGATCTGGAATAAAACTCCTCCTGGGCCCCTTCCAGATAAACAATTTTCACCCCCTCCCCTGCTTTTGGAAAAGAAAACATCTTCCCCGAAACATTTGTAGGTGGAGAAAACTGCCACTGTCAGGTTAAAGGAGTAGGACAAAACACAGTGATCATTGAAAGATATTACACTAAGGCAACATCCAGTTTTATTGGGGCTTCTGAAACTACTGCTGGACTTGCAGTGAGGAACCCTCAATTGCTTGGGTCATTCTTAAGCAATCCTTTTGGACCTTCTCCTCTAGAAAACCCCCAAAACAACTCCTTTGAGGACTTTATGTATAAATATCCTTGTGTTCCTCTCTGCTGTGAAGTGGTGCCTTTGTACAGAACGTCCCTACCGTGGATCTGCCTCAGTAAAAGCCTTCTCTGTAGGTTATTCCAAGAGGCTCAGCTCCTAATGCTCCAGAGCCCCTAAATGGGACCGTAGCGTGGCAGGGAAGCAATCTGCAACTGTGCCTTCCTTTGGAACTTTTCTGGCTTTAAGTGGACTAAAAGCTTTTTGTTCAAGTGGTGCCCTTGTCACTGCCAGGCAGTCACTTCAGTGACCTTCCAGCTCAACCTCAGGAGACCCAGGTGACATCAGTCATCTAAAAGTGAACTTGCTTCGCTCTTTTTCTTTTCCTGCTTCATATGAGGCTGTACTTTCCCCTTTAAAGGGGAAAATCTGGATGTCCAGGCTTAAAAGATAGTGGAAATAGTTATATGACTATAAAACTAAGTTAGTTTTGCTTGACCAAAAGCCAGTTAAAATGATGACGTGCTAGTGACCAATAACTAGTTAAATTGATGACATGCTAGTGCTCTGTCCCTGCAGGATGTTGTTCAGCCTCAGGAGAAGAGGAGGCTCTGGGGAGACTTTAGAGCCCCTTCCAGGGCCTAAAGGGGCTCCAGGAGGGAAGGAATTCTCTCTTGTGAGGGTGTCAGGCCCTGGCACAGGTTGCCCAGAGAAGCTGTGGCTGCCCCTGGATCCCTGGAAGTGTCCAAGGCCAGGTTGGACGGGGCTTGGAGCAACCTGGGCTGGTGGAAGGTGTCCCTGCCCATGGCAGGGAGTGGACTGAGATGACCTTTAAGGTCCTTTCCCATCCAAAGCATTCCATGGTTCTGTGTGTCTGTGTTCTCTCACTGTTTGAGCTCAGTAAAGCACGTCTAAGGTGAGCTCATCTGGGGGGGTCTTTTCTTTTCCAGAACCTGATCAACAAGATGTGGCTGGGGGTCCCATCTCAGGACAAAATGGAGATCCGCAGCTGCCTGCCCAAGCTCCTGCTGGCCCACCACAAAACCCTGCCTTACTTCATCCGCAACAAGCTCTGCAAAGTCATCGTGGACATCGGCCGCCAGGACTGGCCCATGTTCTACCACGATTTCTTCACCAACATCCTGCAGGTAAGAAGTCCCTCCACCAACCAAACCAACATCAGTTTGGTTCCTCGAGTGGTGACTTTCCTTGAGGAAGATTAAATAACTGCACAATAAGCGAAGTTGCTTTTTAAATTCCTTTCTCTTTTTAATTTTGGGGTAACCTTTAAATTCCTGCGGTTTATACTTATGTGAGTGGAATGAGTAGAAACTGCTCTTTGAATTTCAGATATTATGGGAAAGTTCTTGAAAATACAGGAGTTGGGAGTTGTTCTTTAAAGAAAAAAAGTCAGTAAAGCTATGGATGTGTCACTGGGTGATTTTCAAAGGTGCAGTTTCTTATTGTGGCTGTTGGAGATTTCTCACCCAACAGTCAAAGATACCCTAAAATCTTTGGTACCTCATTTTGTGAAGTCACTAAGGGAATGTTGGTGGTGTGTTTAAGAAGGTTCTTGCAGGAAGATTCGAGTATGAATCAGAGGATCCTGACTGAGACAGTGCTGTTAATTGGAATTTTGGTTGTAATTCAGCACCTTCCCAGGGAATCCTGAGCCAGGTTAAGAGCTCACTGCTGCTGGAGCCTGACCAGGCTGGTGTAAACCTCTTTAGATTTGAGTATTTTGTCTCCAGGTTCCTTCAAGTTCTTCCTAATGAGCTTAAAAAGGCTGAGTGTAAACTGAAGTGCTTCACGTTTGTTTGGTTTTTTTTTCTGCTGACATAATGACATGATTTGAAAGCAGCAAAGCCCACAGCCAAGCCACGAGGCAGTGATTTAAATCCAGGTCCTTGAGTGCCAGGAATTTATTTGTTAAGGCAAATGGCTTTAGCATTAGTTGCAAAGTTAAAAAAACAAGCAAACTAACTTGTCTGCAGAACTTGTTACTAACTGGTGTAATCACTTCCCAGACCACTTCCTGTGGTGTAACACGCTGCAGTTTTTGCCTGAATTGTCGATTTGACGCTAAATATTTTAGGATGACTGTCTGCACTTGCTGTCTTGGCTGTCATTTCAGCTGGATCTGAATTGCTTCCTGAGTCCCACTGGCCTTTCTGGCACTCCAGGGGTTACCTTAAGGGATTGCATTTTGGGAATGTTTATCCCTAAGCCTCTCCTTGTGAGCTCAACTGTGGAGAGAGATGTTCTCATAAATTAATTTCTGTAGCAGACACATTCCAAAAATGTTGAGAGAAAGTGGAAGGAAAGCACTAATAGTGAATTCCAAGACCTGAAAACAATGAAGAGGAGCACAGGAGCAGCATGACTTGCTTTTAGAATTGCAGATGAGTCCTGTCTCAAGACTTTTTTCCTGAGATCATTTGAAGCAACTGTTTGGTTATTTAGCATTAAATTGTATCTCAATACTCTGAGTAGTCTCTAAACCTTTTACTGAACTGTTGCAGGGGTGGAGAAGAAAAATAAATTGGACTATTCTGTTGTCATTATGGAAATCCAGTCGTTCTACATAGAAAATGCTACTTCCTTAGGGGTTTAAAATTTATTTTAAACAGTGCCAGGGCCTAGTGGAACAGGCTAAAACTTACGGGATTTGTCAGAAACTATTCAGAGAGATGATGTTTAGCCTATCCACAACTGACCAACAAGTTGTGTGATTGATTTAGTTCTTTACCTGGCTGCTCCTGTGCCATGGGCCTTCCTTGGCAAAAGCCAAGCTCAGGTATGTCTGGATGATGCTTTTAGATGAGCTCTTTCCTCCCCAGATATTTCACCAAACTGTGTCTCCTTAGCAGTGTTGGCTCAGCCTGGCTCTGCTTTGGTGGGTCAGGGAGGTTGGCACCAAAGTCAGCCTGTATGACAGAATTATGAGTTAAGGATTAGTTGCAGTAACTGTGATTGGCTTTGGGGTTTTGCCTCCCGGGGGGAGTGGTGCATAAATCACTTTGCATGTTTCAGGTTAGCAGTGAAGAGCAGAGCTGTCCTTCAGCTGGAAATAAAACTTGGCCCCATTTGGTTGAGTCTTTCATCAGTACCTAATGAAGGAAAAAGTCATCCTTTTTCCCAGTCCAGTTCCAGCATGTGGTGGAAGTTACTCTTTGTAGAGTGAATACATTTCCCAGTTTGAGGTGCAGTTCAGGTGCAAGGAGAGGTTGGATCCCCCTGCTGTGTTCTGGTGGCTTCTGATCCTGGCTGCAGCTTTTGGGGTGTGTGGGGAGGGCTGGTGTTTGTAGCGGGGAGCTGTTGGCTGATGGTGCAGGCTCCTGAGCTGCAGTGACAGCCCTGCTCTGTGGTGGCACTGCTGGTGCTGAGGTGATTCTGAGAAGTGATGATGTCAGCAGAAGGAACAAACTGTTGCTGGTAAAAACTCCGGGACACAGAATGTGTGCAATGGCGTTGTGAAAGCTCTCTTGAAACCCCAAGGATTCCCACGGGGCTTGAACTGTTGCAACATCACAGATTACTGTCTGGGGAGATGGAGTATTTGCAGTTCTCCCCCCTCAACGTGCAACTCTGCAAACCGTAGGGGCCGACACGCCCCTGGTCTCGACGCGCGTGTAAACCGCGAGTGGAGCCTCTGTCAGCGGGGTGTTGTCATCACACGTTGCACTCTGTGTCCCTCAGTTAATCCAGTCTCCTGTGACCACCCCCCTGGGGCTGATCATGCTGAAAACCACGTCGGAGGAGCTGGCCTGCCCGCGGGAGGATCTCAGCGTGGCGCGGAAGGAGGAGCTGCGCAAGCTGCTCCTGGACCAGGTGCAGACGGTGCTCGGGCTCCTCACAGGTACGAGTTCCTGCCCCAGCCTGGCCAGCCCAAAGGTGCTGCTGAGCTGGCACTCCTGGGGAGCAGTGGGAAGCAACATGTGGGCTGCTCCTGCAGTTTGAATGCTCAACTCTGCCCTTGAGGCACTTGGGGCAGCCTAATGTGAGCCAGCGTGTGTAGCAGAGCAGGTCAGAGCTCCATATGTCCTGTCTGTGAAGAGGGATGGAGCTTGTCCTCTCTTAGTGAGCCCAGAGAAATTACTGAGTGTTTTTACACTTCTCACAGCACTAAAGGTGTGTTCTGCTGAAGTTCTCTTGCCCTCTGTGCTGTGGTTGTTAGATCAGTTTGTCTTTAGCAGCCTGTTCTGAAAAAAAAAATTCTCTCTTTGGCCAGGTATTTTGGAGAGCATCTGGGACAAGCACAGTGCCACTGCTGCCACTCCACCACCATCCCCGACTTCAGGAGAAAGTGGTAAGGAAAACTGAGCTCCAAGGTGGTGTTTCCATGTACTCAAACCTGCAATATCACACACAGATTCCTTCCTTTACTGTCTAACGTCTTGTAATAGCCCTTTCCTAGAGCTTCTCATAGGCCACCAAATTCCTGGTGGGAAAGAAAAAACCCCTTACCTGAAGAAGCAGTTTCCAGTGCAGCAGATGTCACCTCAGAGAACAGGGCACACAGAGCTGCTTGTTGTCCTCAGAGGGCAGAAAGCTTTCTGAAATGCTCCAATATCAGTGAGTTGGAATTGTGAAAGCATTAATGTTGGAAAAGCCCTCTCAGATCATCAAGGCCACCACTAGCATGTCCCCAAGTGCCACATCCACAAACCTCCAGGGATGGTGACATCACCACAGTCCTGGGCAAGCCTTTGCCTGACCACCCTTTCAGAAAAGAAAGTATTTTCCCAATACCCAATTTAAACCTCCCCTGGCACAACTTGAGGCTGTTTCCTCTCATCCTGTCCTTGTTCCCTGGGAGCAGAGCCCGACCCCCACCTGGCTCCCCCCTCCCAACAGGGAGTTGGAGAGAGCAAGTTATTGTGCAGGTTTGTTTTCCACCTATTCCTGTCAGACTTTTGTGTGGGTGTTTATCTGATCTAAACCCATTTACATATCTGTTTCTTAGTTAGATTCAGAGTGGAGAACATATGTTTGTGTCCTTGTATTTGGCACACATTTCACTTGTGTTTGAGACCTTAAACAGTGAATGAGGAGTTGCAGATCACTTCCCTGTGGTCAGATTGCACCAGCCAGATTTAGACAGTTGCTGTTAAAATTTTGGTTGGTATTCAAACTTTCACACTGGCCAAAATTTCAAGTGCTTCTTTCCTGTAGAAGAGCTTAAGTCACTTTTATGTTTATATACAAAACATAAACTGTAATGGGAATAAATATTTCTCCTGGTTGGGAAGGGAGTGGATTTTGCTGTAGGTAGGAAGAGTTTGAACAAGAAATATTAACAGAAAAGATCAAAGCTTCCAGTATCACTTGGCAACGGTGCAAGTGGTGCTGGGAGAGGACACAAGTGGAACAAAGTCTGGGCTGCTTGTCGTGGAAGCCTGTTTGGGATGTCCCTCAGTCCCTTGGGGCTTGTGCTGAGGCAGCTTTTATCCACCTGTGTGTTCACCTCGTGACTTGGGATCGTGTTTCTCAAACTGAAACCAGGCTGCATTTCTGCCCTGGGCCTTTCCTTTCTCCCCTTTCAGGGAAAACAAATAAACTTTTTTACTCAGAGCGTTTTCAAGATAATTGCTCAGAATCAGGACCACACTGCCAGTTCCTTTAGAGGTTCAGGTTTCATTTCACTGGGTCCTGCCTGTGCGAACTCGTTCCTTTGAAACTTTCTGGTTTATTTTTCCATGCTGTGTGCTAAGCACTCTCTCCATGCTAAAACTGTTGGTCCTTCAAGTTCTTAAAGTCACAGAATCATGGAATCATTAAAATTGGAACAGACCCCTAAGACTGAGTCTTTAACCCAGCGCTGCCAAGGCCACCACAGACCATGTCCCCAAGTGCCACATCCACTTGGCTTTGGAACACTTCCAGGGATGATGATTCCACTACTTCAGAAAGGAGTACCAGGTGCTTCCCTCTCAGCCACTACTTGCCCACTTTCTGTGTTCCCTGAAGGACTCCATTCTTGCAGCAAAATACTCCTGTTTACTGGTGATCTTGAACTTTTTCACTGCTTGGATGAGGCCACCACCCTTTTCTCTGTACATTCAGGTGAAATTAGAGGTGTTCCAAGAGGCAAAATAAGCTCCAGGGTCCCTACCAATGTTTAATATCTTCCATCAGAGCCCAAATCTCTTTAGGGTCTTGGAAAACCTTTCCTTGCTTTTTTTTTTTTTGCCCAGGGAAGCAGAGTGAAATGGTCCCTTGCAAGTCTTGCCCAGGTTTTAAATAGCACTCGAAGACAGACTCATTCCTCATATCACTTAAGCAAAGGAACTCTGATAATGACCCATGCTGGAAAACATCTGAGCTATTGCATCACTGTAGCATTTACTCAGCAATAATCTCAGCTTCCACATGTTGTCTTTGCATGATTTATAGCACATTTCGTGATGAATCCCTTCCTTAGGCACATTTACTGACGTGTGGCAAACAAATGAGTAACAGAAATGTTTGGTGCTGCAGAGCCAGGCCCTGAGAGTTTTCTCCTTGAGCCCGAATGCAGCTGATCCTGTAAATTTGTCACCTGTTTGCAAAGACACTTTAAACTCAGAGCTTCAGGAATTTAGCTGGGTGCAAAGATGGGAGTTACAAGGACCAAATTTTTTGCTGGTGTTAATGGATCAAAAGGTGAGAATCTTTAATTCTCAATGATTTATGTGGAGTTTGCTTGACATTTAAAACAATCACCGAGTCCCAGACTGCTTTGGGTTGGAAGGGACCTTAAAGCTCATCTTGTTCCACTCCCTGCCATGGGCAGGGACACCTTCCACCTGCCCAGGTTGCTCCAAGCCCCGTCCAACCTGGCCTTGGACACTTCCAGGGATCCAGGGGCAGCCACAGCTTCTCTGGGCAACCTGTGCCAGGGCCTGACACCCTCACAGGGAAAAATTTCTTCCCAATATCCCATCTAACCCTGCCCTCTGGCAGTGGGAAGCCATTCTCTGTGTCCTGTCCCTCCATCCCTTGTCCCCAGTCCCTCTCCAGCTCTCCTGGAGCCCCTTTAGGCCCTGCAAGGGGCTCTGAGGTCTCCCTGGAGCCTTCTCTTCTCCAGGGGAACCCCCCCAGCTCTCCCAGCCTGGCTCCAGAGCAGAGGGGCTCCAGCCTTGGAGCATCCCTGTGGGCTCCTCTGGAGTCTCTCCAGCAGCTCCACGTCCTTGTGCTGTTGGTTCCCCATGTCTGGAGGCAGCTCTGCAGGGGGGTCTCACCTGAGGGGGCAGAGGGGCAAGAATCTCCCCCTCCCCTGCTGCCCACACTGTGGGATCAGCCCAGGGCATGTCCAGCCCCTCACCCACCAACACCCCCAGATCCTCCTCCCAGGGCTGCTCCCCATCCATTCTTCCCTCTCAGCCTGGATTTGTGTTTGTCATTGCCCTGGCCCACGTGCAGCACCTGTGCTTGGCCTCGTTGAACTCCACGAGGTCTGTAAAAGCCCAGTGTGAGCAACTCCTGCCCTGCAGCATCTGCAGGGCTGTGAATGTCACCGTGGGGCTGCTTCAGTGGAAAGATTAAAGTGCAGGGTTGTCTCATTCAGCTGAAGCCACGTGATGACTTCAGTTTCTAGAGAAGGAAGTGAAGGTAAGGTATGGCAGGGAGTTATGAATTTATTGCTGTACGACATCATTCTGGATGAGAAATGGAGGCTTAGGAGGGGTCTGTTCATCATTCAAGCTCTTGGCTACTTTGGAAACAGCTCAGTAAGTCATACCTGTTATTCTTGTACTTCTCTTTGTTGGGTTGTTTCACTTTCATGAAAGAATCACTCAGATTTTCTGAGACCTTCAAGTTCTATAGCGTATCAAGTGCCAGGTTTTTAAAGAGATTGTAGTTAAGGAAGAGAACTGTGTTGAACAGCCTGAGGGAAGGGGAGTTTGCAGCAGGTGGAAGCTTGGAGATTATGGGCAGCCTGGCTGGTGGTGTCCCTTGGATTCCATAAAATTTTCAACAAGGATTCTCATTAAAAAGCTTTTGAGAAAGCAAAGGCCATCAGGGAGAAGGGAGTCTCTGGATTGCTGATGAATTGCTGGTTAGAGGAGGGAGATGAAAGGTGAGTGGAAATGGTGCCCTCTTGCTGTGAGGGGGGAGTTCACCCTGGAGCAGGCAGGTTTAGCTCCTGAGCATCACACCAGATCATTCTACAGAAAATTCACATCAGTAGCAGCCAAAAATAGGTACCTGCTGTGGTTCTCTGTGGAATTAAGGCTGCACCTCGAGTACTGGCTGCAGTTCTGCTCTTCCTGTGTCAGTAGGTGCAGATGGCAAGGAAAGCTTCAGTAGAAGGGCAGTAAAGACGACTGAGGGGGTTGAGTGGCTGCCCTGGAAGTAACAGCAGAAGTAGAACCTTCATCCTGTCCAGTTGAGAGTGAGGAACTGCAGTAGGAACCCGCAGAGGGACACGTAGAAGATGAGTACAGAGGTTATTTCTGTTCCCTGTTTGGGTACAGGAGGTCGAAAATGAAACTAGCACTGACATACCCCAAACAAACCAGCTTTGTAGTGAAGCTGTGGACCTGTCACAGGATAATGCAAATATTCAATTTATGTGGCTCCAGTTGGAGAGTGGAGGAAGTCATGGAAGATAAATCCTGAGGCTGTGTAGGATTTTTCCCAATTTTCTCTTGTTGGGAAGCCTTTGTCACAGGGTGGTTGGAGGCTGGGGAGTGTGATCTGTGCACACTCGGGGTTTTGGTCACTGGGACAAGGTGCTTTCTGGTCTGACACCAGAACATCTGCCTTTACATCACCCACAAGTGTCAGAGGGAGGCAGGAACCCCTCTGCCAAGGTTCACACGTGGATGTGCCAGAGAACTTGTGCCAAGCTTACACCAGGGATGCTCAACCTTGTGAGGGGGGGAGAATTTTATAATAAGTGTTTAAAATACACCCCATGCCATTGCTATTTTCCAAAATACTGTGTGAGTGTCCTTACCAGTGAGGCCAGAGGGGTTGTGTAAAGTAATTCCTGAGTACAGAAATCACCAGTTCATCTCAGAGCAAGTCTTTGGGACTTGCTGACTCATGGAATGTTCTGAGTTGGAAGGGATCCACAAGGATCATCAGAGTCCAGCTCCTGGCCCTGCACAGGACAAGCAGATGCTCTGATGGGTTTTGCTTTTCAGCTGTGTTCCCAAACAAGTTATGTTTCTTTAAAAAGTAGTCTGTGCAGCAGGGGGGGAAGATGTTGGAAAATTCTTTTAACTTCAGCACAATAGTGTTTGATCCCTAAATCAGTGATTAATATGTACTAGCAGATGTCTCAGTTTGGAGAACGAGGATTGTGTGCCAGAGCAAAGAATGATAAGAGAAGTACATCATGACCTGACCTCGTACTTGAGATACTCTCAAGGATCTTCTTTAGAAGATCCGTAACCATAAAAGGGAAATCTGGTGAATGGGATGTTCCTAAATGACCCCCAAAGACCCTCAAAAGACCCTTACTCATACCCAAGTAAGTCCACAGGGATAATTAGCATATATGGACGTAATCAGGAATAGGATGAATATGTAAGAGAAGTGTAACATGTATAGATTTCCTCACTATAATCTGCTCTGTTTGGTTGCTGACCATGCAAGTTTGTGGAGCTATCCCCGTGCTCCCAGCACTGAGTAAAGTAATGGTGGCTTTGTAACCCAGCAAAGTGATTGGAGAGTTTGTTCCCTGGTTGGCTGTGACAGCTGGGAGTGGCAGTGTGAGTGGCCATGCCCTGATTTCCCTGTGTCTCTCCCCCAGGTGACCTGTTGAGTAGCCTGTTACAGAGTCCCAGCGCGGCCAAACTCCTGAACCAGCCAATCCCCATCCTTGACACAGACAGTGAATACATCTGTTCCCTGGCACTGGAGTGCCTGGCACACCTCTTCAGCTGGATCCCTCTGTCCACGAGCATCACCCCCTCCCTCCTCACCACCATCTTCCACTTCGCCCGGTTCGGCTGCGACACGCGCGCGCGGAAGATGCCGTCGGTCAACGGCAGCAGCCACAACTCGGTGCTGGGGCAGGAGCGGGGCCGGCTCGGGGTCCTGGCCATGTCCTGCATCAACGAACTCATGTCCAAGAACTGCGTGCCTATGGAGTTCGAGGAGTATTTGCTGCGGATGTTCCAGCAGACTTTCTACCTCCTGCAGAAGATCACCAAGGAGAACAACGCGCACACGGTGAAGAGCCGGCTGGAGGAGCTGGATGAGAGGTGAGGGCAGCCAGGCAGCTCAGTGCCAGGGCCTCCTGCTTTCTGAAGGATTATTTTGTGGTCGTGCACGGTGTGTCTGATGGCCTTTTTTTCAGGGCACTGGGCTAGGGGAGCCAGGCAGAGAGGTGGGTGCCCGCAGGTAAGGTTTGATGAGGGGCTGAGTTGGCTGAGGGATTGTGGTGGCACAGCTTTGTGTTCTGTCCTGTCTTCTTCCTCCCCTGCCCCCCTGTTCGTTGCTGTTTGACTGCAGGTCTGAGGTGGCACCAGAGCTGAACCTTTTGTAACATCTCAGAAGAGGCTCAGTGAGGTAAAGGCACTGCAGCGTCCCCTCTGCTGGTCCGTGTCTGCCTTCCTTCTCTGCCCAAACTCAAGCACACAGTGGGGATATATTCTGCCAGTCATGGCTTGAAAGAAAATAGTAGTAATTTCCTGTCCTTCACTGAGCCATGGCCATTTTTGATTCTTTTTATTTTTATACTTCTTTTAAACCAATATACAGCTTGGGGAGCTCTGTTCAGCAGCTCCACCACTGAGTTTGTCCCCATGCTTGGCTGAAGGCAGCAGGGAAGCAGCAGCTCTTTGAAAGGCTGCATATCCTCATTTTGCAGAGAGTTACTACCATCTTTTGTTCCCTGAAACAGCTCCACTCTTTTGTATCCAATATTCCTTTTTGTGGGAGAGAAGGTGAGATTGGTCTCACTGTTGTGCCGAGTGGCTGAGCCCTGGTGTTGGCAAGGTGGTGGAAGAGGTGCTGATTTGGTGCTGCTGCCAGGGAAGGCTGGTGCTGACGTTGGCAGAGAGGTTGTGACTGTGTGAATGTGCTGAGTATCTTACTGTGGGTATGTGCAGGAGGAAATAAATTTCCACACAAGGAAAAAAACATTTAGACAAAGCTGTGGGTCTGTACTCAGAGAGGACTTGGGTGTTTCTTCCCTAAAAATCTTTTTCCATATCTTCAGACACACAAATAACTTTGAGATGGCAAATCTGGATTAAAAGGGAGTTCTACTTGCTCATTTTTGTAGTAACTAGCTCATTTTTGTAGTAACTTGCTCTGACTTCAGCGTCACTCACTTCCTAGAAATGACATGTGTAGGAATGTACCACCTTTTGTGTACAAGATACATGCACAGAATCCAGGAGTTCCTGTCTGGAATTCAGAAGAACTTTCCTGGAACTCCCCAATCCCATATTTAACTGTGTTTCTTTTTTCTATGGGGAATCTCAAGCAACCTTTGGGGCCAGTTTCAGTGTAAGCTCTGTGTCTGTGTTGGCCTTGGCAGAGATGGTGTTGCCACGTTCTGCTTCTTAGTCATGTTATCCCCAGGGATTGGTGGGGTCAGTAATTGTTTATTCATTGCCAAAGTCTGAAATAGGGGTGGAACCAAGATGTTCTGGAAGCTGGCAAAATCCAGCTGGCTTCTAGAGGAGCGGAGCTTTCTTTTCTCCTTGTCCTCTCTGTGCAAAAGGACGTGAGGGTTTTCCTTTTGTCCCTTAAGTGACATAGCTGTACTTTTAATGTCCAAAACTAAACTTACTGCGTGAAAATATCACTTTGGCTTGCACTAACAAAATCCTGAACAAAATTGGCACCGAAGAGACCGCCTTCAGTAGATGGGTGTCCTCAGAACCTGCAGGCCCTGGGTCCCTTCCTCTCGTGGTGCTGGTTATTTTTGTTCTGTTAAAGGATCAGGGTGGTCTGAGCACTTTCGAACTGCCAAAACTAGTCCAGAAATGAGTAAGTTTACTCTGCCTTTTGCTTTGTTTGTGTTTGGCTGTGAAGATCCCAAAATATGGGAAGTGGCTGTTAAGGATTCAGGCAATGGCTTGGTGGTTGGAGAAGGGGCTTTAGTGCTGGCAGAGCCCAGAGCAAGGAAGAATTTCACTGGTCTTGGGTCACAGCATGCTTAGAAAATGAAAGTATGAAGGATGTGTTTGGGTCTGGACTCTGTTTCTTTTTACTGACTTTGCTTTTGAAGTGCTTGATCTGTGGTCAGGTATGTTCAGTGATTTCCTGTCAAGTAGGCAGTGCCAAATAAAAAGGGAACTTTTTTGCATATTCAAAGTAGTGTGTGGTTTTGTAGGCTTAGAACAACCCCCAGTGCTGCAGCTCTGCCTTAGCTGGAAATGCCTCTGTCTCTTGAGGGACTTCTTGTTAGAAAGAGGGGATTCCCCCCCCCAGAAAAAAAAAAAACAAACCAAAGAGTTTGCAGAAGGGAAGAGCAAGGCAATACAGTAAAACCAGGCTGTTTGTGCATGTCTGAAAATCTGCCAAGCCCAACTTCTGTTCAAAAGAAAAACCTGAAGTGCTCTTGCAGTGGGGTCAGTGGACTTACCACTGGGTTGCTGGAGATCTCACTCTGTGTGTGATGCTGCAATGGAATATTAAACTTTTTCTGTATAGATGAAGATGATTTTTAACCTTGATGAGGCTCATGTTGGGCAGGGTGTGTTCCTACTCCCCAGTAAAAGCTCACCCCATTGTGGGCTTTGCTGGTTTTCCCCTCCAGAACCTTCTGTGCCTTCACTGAGGTCATGCTCTTGCTGCACTCCCTGGAGTTTTGGGGGCGGGTTTCTTTTGGGACGTGCAGTTCATCCATCCATTGAGTAATTCCATGCTTTGGAGGAACATTTCCCTATAGCCCAATTCAGTCCCAAACCTCAGCTTAGAAAGTTTTGGGTAGCTGCACTGCAGAAGGAACTGTCCTTTCCAGCTCCCAACTCTCCCCCTCGTGTAAATGGAACACTTGTATTGCTGATTCTGCATTAGCTTCCTGCTGGATTCCTCAGGGGTACAGTTCATCTCACTTATCCTGTCTCCATCAGTAAGACAACCTTTGCTATTAAATTGCTTCTCTAGGGTGGGGAGATTGTGCTTATTTGCAGGCCTGGTTGAACTCGAGGATGTTTATCTGAATATTAAGTTGCTTTTGACAGGATTGTCTTTTCTGCTGTTTCAGGTGTTAAAGGAACGAAGGGTTGCCCGTCCTGTAGGTAATTGTTGCAGGGCTTTCTATTTCAATTGCTCTGCTGGCTGTTAATTGTAACTTTCTTCTTAGTGAAAGGATTTTGGGTGACTTTTATCGCTGTTTCAGTGAAATTGCTTTTCCTCGTGGCCCCCTCCCTGTTTTCTCAGTTCTCTCTTCTCTTTGCAGCTACATTGAGAAGTTCACAGATTTCCTCCGGCTGTTTGTGAGCGTCCACCTACGGAGGATTGAATCCTACTCTCAGTTCCCAGTGGTTGAATTCCTGGCACTGCTGTTCAAATACACTTTCCATCAGGTACAGCCCTACACCATCATTTTTTTCCCAGTCTGTTCTACTGTCCTGCTCAGCAGGGCCAGCTTGTTTGCCCCAGTTAAAAGCAATTTCCTTGTCTTACTGGCACTGAACTGGTGCTGGGGACTTGGAAATGGCTTCATGTGCTCTTGGATTTAGCTGGAAACAGAGGTCACATGTAGTTACCCTGCAAGAACAACTTGTCTGATGTGTAACTTTGCTTCTGCTCTAATTTTTTTCTAGTCCTTGGAATGGACAGTGCTGTCTGGAAAAGTCTCTCTGACTTTCTTGGTTTGTGTTTGGGGATGCTGTTCTTTGTCCTGAATCTGTGACTTTCTTGTAACTTTAAATATTAAAAAAACAAACCCTTTGGCTTTTGGTCTACGTTACCTTCCTGTAGGAGCTGTCACAGTGCAGCTCAGCCCCATATATACCCACACACAAGAATAATGGCAAGGAAACAGCTTTATAAAATCACAGAATCATGGAATGGTTGGGTTGAAAGGGACCTTAAAGTTCAACCCGTCCCATTCCTCTGCCAAGGGACACCTTCCACTAGCCCAGGTTGCTCCAAACCCTGTCCAGCCTGGCCTTGGACACTTCCAGGGATCCAGGAGCAGCCACAGCTTCTCTGGGCAACCTCTGCTAGGGCCTCAGCACCCTCACAGCCAAAAATTCCTTCCCAATATCCCATCTAACCCTGCCCTGTGTCAATGGGAAGCCATTCCCCCTTGTCCTGTCCCCCCATCCCTTGTCCCCAGTCCCTCTCCAGCTCTCTTGAAGCACTGAAATGCCAGAAGGTGATGCTGCAAACCACAACATGGGTTAATTCTGAGCCCAGCCTTGTAACTCTTGGGTTCCTACCCTTGTACAAAAGCTCTTGGTTATCTTTTGACAGCTCTAAATCTCTGCAGTGACATCCTAGAAACGTGTCAGTAAAGCAAGAAGATCTCATGGATTGAAGTACCTGTTAACTCCTATTTTCATTGTATGAAATCAATCCTACCGTAGCTCATGATATTCATTGTGAATTTTGGTGTCTTTCAGCCTACACATGAAGGTTACTTTTCTTGCTTGGACATCTGGACACTCTTCTTGGACTACTTGACAAGCAAGATTAAAAGTCGCCTGGCAGACAAAGACGCAGTGCTCAACAGGTGAGAGCTCGGAAACGGCTGGGATGTGACAGCATGGAATCATGGAATGGTTTGGCTTGGAAGAGACCTTAAAGCTCATCCCATTCCACCCCCTGCCATGGGCAGGGACACCTTCCACTAGCCCAGGTTGCTCCAAGCCCCATCCAACCTGGCCTTGGACACTTCCAGGGCTGGGGCAGCCACAGCTTCTCTGGGCAACCTGTGCCAGGGCCTGACCACCCTCACAGGGAAGGATTTCAAATATCTGTGATATTTGTCAAAAATTAGTGGCAGGAAATGTTCATTCAGCTCTGTGGCCAAGATGGCACATGTCCTATGTTCTGGGAGTTCTGTTTCAGAAGCCCAAATCCAAATGGAAGAGGAGAAATGAAGCCATTCCAGGGATGGGTTGGCTGAATATTTTCTCAGTCGTTCATCCCAAGAAAGGAAACACTGAGCTCCAGACATGTGGGCAGCTAATGGGAATAAACTGCATAAATACATTCTAAAATTCTGGCTGTAATTATCAAAGTTTAGAACAAAATAAACGAGAGGTTTGGACAGAGGAGGCAGTGCCTGAAGAATTGGGATTCGGAGATATAAACTCCTGGTGGAAGGTGTCCCTGCCCATGGCAGGGGCAGAGAACAAGATGGTCTTTAATGTCCCTTCCAATTCAAGCCATTCTGTGATTCTGTGATAGAAGAACTGGGGGGAGTGAGAAATGACAGCAAGTGCCCAAACCTCTCCTCTGGATCCCTTTTGCTTCCCCAGAAAAATCCAGCAGCAAAGCAACTTCATGGTCACCATGCAAGGGCTGTGAGGAACAAGCTATTGTGGTTGAGTCCTTTCTGTTTCTAAAATGGTCAGGTATAAAAAGTGTGAACCTCACTCATTCAGAGAATTCAAACCGAGCAAGTTGGGGTAGAGAAACTGTCACTCATGTATGCTGTGTGTGAACCTTGCAGCCAGAGGAAGGAACCTTTGTAGTCTAAAATAGAACCGGAGCACATTTTAGCACACATTAGAGAAGGAGAACACAGAGTAAGTCACCTACTGAGTGTTCAGTGAGTTACTGAGTACTTGTGAATGTTCACACAGCTCATACAGCTAATTAATTAATTAGAATTTTTTTTATATTTAATTAGGATTTTTAAATTCCTGTCTAAATAGAGGATGTGTTCCTGTGAAATACCGATGAGTTTGGGAGTTGCAAGTTCCACTTGCTACCCCCAGTGTTTGTTGTGTGTATTAATTACAACAGTGGTTGGCACCTCTTCCTTTGTAGATGCTGATCCTGAAAATTTGGGAGGGCTCTCTTTTGATGAAAGATCTCTTAGCTGTCACTTGAAAAATCTGGTGCCTTGTTCAGGTTTTTGAGGTTTAAAAGCACCGTGGCTTATGCCATATTATGTTCCACCGAGTGCAGGAGGAAGCTTGGCTGAGCACACTAAATAAAAGCAGTTGGTTTTTGAAGGAGAGCCTGGCACCAGAACCACAGAGAAATGTGGAACTCCCTTACACCAGGCAGCGCTTCCTTTCAGCATGGGGAGTGTGGGGGGGTTAATTTCTTGAGAAGTAGATGTTTGTGTCGGAGCTTTCGTGATTTGTTCCTAATTTGCTGCTCCTCTTCACCCACGTGTAATGCACGTAGTGCTCCTATCAAAATTGTGACAAATAGCGTCTCTAGGGGATAGGTGAGAGTACAAAATTAATAAAAAAGCCTTGTAAGTGGTTGGAGCTGGTGCTGTTTGTCAGAGCTGCCTGCCCTCAGTGACAGCTCCAGCCTCTTGCACGCCCTGAGCCGTGTGAAGGCTGAGCTGGGCAGTCTGGAAGTGGTTGCACCACAAGAGCACAGATGAAATTTCCTGTTCTGTGGTTTAGAAACTTTGCATTTCGTGCACGCCACGGCCTTTACTCCTGGAGAAGCTGCCAAATCCAGGCTTACAACACCTTGCACAGAGCTTTCAGCTGCCTGGCTGGTGGCACAGCTGACAGGACTGACACTTGGGTTGCATCATGCTCCGAATCTCTCTTAGTCTGTGCCTAATTTTCCAACCTGATTTACCCTAGAAAAGAGTAGGACTTTTTTATCAGACCCCAACTGCTTCGAGAAAAGGGTTTTTTTTAAAGCAAAAATCAAACCGACCCCCCTTGAAATCCCAAACTTGGGTGTTGTGGCACCAGGAGTTGTTGCATGTTTAGGTGGCTCTGTGCTGATTTTGCAGCTTGGCATTATCTTCCGTGAGAAGGAGGGGCTCGTGTGCTCTGGAGCAGCTTCCTGGCTCCCAGACACGAGGGGATGTTTCACTGAGAGGTGCCTTTAATGTTACAGTGCTAAAGTAGGAAAAGTGCTGGCTTTGTTTCAGAGGACAAGGGCCTGAATTGCTTTGTCAAAAGTGTAGGGAAAGGGGGACAGCAGCACAAACAGCCTTTACTGCCCTGGTTCATCTGCTCCTCACTCAGTGCCCAGAGAGCAGAGGCTGCCGAGGGGCAGCTCAGGCAACAACAGGCTCTTGGTTCCTCCTGTTCATGGACATCTCTTGTTATTCCTGGCAAGCTGCTCCCACTTCTCTTGTTTTGAGCTCTGGGGCTGCTTCTGTTGCTAAGAATCCTTCCTTTCCCTTTCAGAGGCAGAGGGATATCAGATCTTATCAAGGCTTTTCCCTTGTGATCTGAAATGACCTGACACCCTTAATCCCAGGAGCTGCTTGGTGTTACTGTCCTCTGTTACATGCATTTCTTTTGCTGCAGGGGTTTTATTCAGCTCTTTCTCTGTCCTTCCATGGTTGTAGGTACGAAGATGCCTTGGTTCTGTTGCTGACAGAGGTGTTGAATCGAATCCAGTTCAGGTATAACCAGGCACAGCTGGAGGAGCTGGATGACGAGACACTAGATGATGATGTAAGGAGCACAGTCGAACAGTGACTAAGCTGCAGGTCCATGTATTAACTCTTGCACCGCTAACACCTGGAATGTCTTTCCCAGACCTTGTACTTTGAAGTGCAAAGCCACACAGTTGCTTCTTCTCTCCGTAGTGTGTGGGGTTTGAGGGATAAAACAGCTTGAAATGCTTTTGACAAAAATGTGCTTAAAGTCACACTAAGATAGAACCTTTGTTTTTAACTTGGTTCTGATGGGGGTACAGTACAAATCCTGATGTTCTGATTGTCAGAGACATTAGGTTCCACGTCTGGTTGCTTTGGAAATTAAATGTTGAAATATCTCTGAGACAAAAGCTTGAACCTGTAGATATTGCTGGTGCTTTTGTTTAAGCTTAGTTCTCCTAAGCTGGTATTGGTAAAGATCATCTTAACTCTGATCAGTGCAGAAGTGGAGTGGCCAAATGGTTGATGCCAGAGCCCTGGAAGGGCAGCTTGGCGAATTATTCTCCCTCAGATGTCTCAAATCATCCCTTCAGTATCTGGGTGTCCCCAAAAGCCAGGCTCTGGCCAGGAGCTCTCTAGTCCCAAGCATCCATTAGGACCTCCCAGCGTGCCCAGAGCTCTCCCTTTGGCAGTGCTGTCCTCACCGTGGTGCCTCTCCCCGCAGCAGCAGACGGAGTGGCAGCGGTACTTGCGCCAGAGCTTGGAGGTGGTGGCCAAAGTCATGGAGCTCTTGCCAACTCACGCCTTCTCCACACTGGTAAGTACTTATCTGAGTAGTTCTCCAGGCCAGCAGTGCCGTGGGAAATGAGCACCAGCTGTCGGAGCTGGTTGCAAGCTGTTTGATAGATGCCTCAGTGCCGAGAAAAACAGGGAAATTTGGGGTTGGATGCAAAGCTTGGCAAGGGGAAAGAAATGTTTTGTTGGATTTCGTGGTGTGTTTTGAAGAGAGTACTCCAGTGTCTAAGTCCAACTTGCTGGACGCTGAGCTCTTTAGAAAGTCCCATCTCTCGAAGTGCAAACGTTTGGCAGCAGCCCCTCCCTCCTGTTTATCTTGGAGGCAGCCTGTGAATTGGGCAGATGAGTGTCGTTATCAGGGCTTGAAGGAGAGTGGAATCTTTGTTTAAATGAAAGGCTGGATATAAACGCTGAAGAGAGTGCCTGGGACAATTGGGAATTAGATCCAGTAAACATGGGTAAGTGCTGCTCTGCAGCCAGTGCTGCTGTCGCTAACCTTGGTGGTATAAAAGTTGTCTGGGTTTGGGGCATCACAGCAGTTTTTGAGGAGGAGATCTCGAGGCTGTAAATGTAGTCCAAAATTCAGGGTAGTCACTGCGTTTTTGGTGGGTGAGGAGAAGGGGAGGGGGAACAGCAGTGGGATCTCAGGTCAGGTGTGTTAATTCTGCTGGGGACACCACACACCTCGACCTCTGAACCGTGTTCCCAAGAAGCAGAGAAAACTGAGCTGCTGCAGAGGCAGAAGATGCCTGACCTGAAGTGCCTTTTTAGTTGATATTTTCATTTAAGAAACTTAAGCACTGGAAGCTCTGAAGTAGTGGGCAAAAGTAGAAACTGCCGTGCAGGGTGGTGGCACAGTGTGAGCAGCAGGAGGCACAAACAGAGTGAGTGTTCAGGGAACATATGGGTCAGATGGAGGAGAGCATATGTGGCTTCCTTGGAGTAACACATTCACACGAGGAAAATACTCTGTTTTTTTAAATAGTTCCCCTCAAGCAGTTATACAAAGACACTCCACTGTTAATTAGGCACAGCATGTTGGAAACTGGGCAGGGAGAGCTTTCCTGAGCCCTGCATTGTTCATTCTCGTTCTGGGTGATGTGGGAGGTTCTCAAGCAGGTCCCAGTGCTTTCACAGCGTCTGCAGGGCTGTGGGGTGCAGTCCATCAGTAGCAAATAATTAAACCAGTGGACAGCAAGTTGCCATTACTCTGTCCCACGCTGGGCAAGGAAGGGCTGCAGCTCCTTCTGCTGATGGAGTGAACTTCCATAAAACCAACTACTTGAATGTGGTGACTTTTGGCTCTAGAAATTAAATAGAGCCAGACTGAAAGGGCTGAAAAATATTCTCCAGCTGAAGTATCACCAGGACCTGGCCTGTTTGCTGTCACTCCTGAGTGATGGAGTTGGGCTCACGCTGTTCCCACGCCGAGATGCTCCAGGACTGTGCTGTTTGCTCCCTTGGCTGTTTTCCCCAGGGAGGGTTCAGCTGATGCAGCCTGCAGCTTGCTGGCAGAGTGCTGCACTGAACTCAACTTTCTGGTGGCATAATATTTTGGGAGCTTCATTCTGATACATCCAGGTGCAGTGGATTCAGCACGGACTGAATGCACTACAGGCTCTGCCATTCCTCTGCTCTCTTTGGGCTGGATTGTACATCCAGCTGTGCATTCCTAGTGATGACATGCTGTGCCCTTACTCCCACTTGTCAGACCCTTATCTTGATGGGCTGATGGCTGGTGTTTGTGGAAAAGGAGAGCTGCCACAGAGAGGTACCTTCAGGGTGGTGAGCTTTGTTCTCCTGACAGCTGCCAAGACCTGGGAAGCTGTGGGATGCAGGATCAACCCCGAGCCCCAGCAACCTACCCTTCCTCCTGATGTCTGTGTGAAGGCTCTAGGGAGAAATCAGAAAACTCTGCTCTGACTGAGGAATCAGTAGTTGGGTGGGAACTGTTTGTCAGGCCCCAAAATCACGTGTTTTTTTCTCGTCTCTTGTAGTTTCCGGTTCTGCAGGATAACTTGGAAGTGTATCTGGGACTCCAGCAGTTCGTGGTCACTTCAGGGACAGGTAATAATCCCTGTGCAACACTCTGATCTTCACTCTTTGACTGATGATTGCAGGAACACTCCAGACCTCCTTTGGTGTTTCTTCTTCCATGTTTCCTTGAGGATCTGAACACGTGTGGTGTGTGATGGCTCAGCAGTTAAACTCCAACAGCAGACAAAACTCTAATAATGTGATTTCCTTTTATTTGGTATGGTTCTTTCCTTATCTAGTACTTGAAATGAAGATACCAGGTGTGTTAAGAGCAGGTGGGCACCATCAAATACTACAGCTGCTTCCTGAGAAATAAGGAAAGCAAGAGTAGTGAGATCTGCATGGGGGATATTAAGGTGGCTTAAAGTCATATTGAAATTTTCTGGTGTGAGCAGTAAAGGAATCTGTCACATCTCAGAAGCAGCAGCTCAGGTGCAGGTGTGGATTCAGCCCTGGGCTGTAGAACAGAATCCCAGAATGGGTCAGGCTGGAAGGGACCACAGTGGGTCACCTGGTCCAACCTCCCTGCTCAAGCAGGGTCATCCCAGAGGACCTGGTACAGGACTGTGTCCAGACAGTCCTTGGTGTTGATGGCACAGAATTGAGAGGTTGTTGCTGAAAGCCTTATCTGAGACTAAATACAGTGAGTGGACAGAAAAGATGATTTTCTTTGAAAGGTGGTGTTACAGAACATACTTGATTTTTTTAGTGAAAGTTCTGGAGTGTTTGAGCCCAGATATCCACACCTGAGCAGCAGGAGGAGTGTGTGGGCAATAAGACTGGCAGATCTAGTTATTGGGTTGTTTCTTGTATCTGAGAAATATGAAAGTACATAACACATTTCACATCAGAAGCAAATTCACTATTCCAAATGTGCTACTGGATCACTGGAGCTGTAGCCAGCAGAGGGAATGGCTGGGATCACATCTGGTAGCAGCAGGTAACCAAAAAGGCTCCTGTTTCTGTAGGTATTAATATCACGTAGGAGAAAATAAAGGTATAAAAGGCTGAAATAGTTTGGAACATCTCTATCAGCCTTTAAGAGGAATTTGAAGTGTTGTTCAGAGCAGCTGGAATTGTCTTTCCCAGTTGGACTGTTGAGTCCCAAGGACAGTACTGCCATCTGAACTGTGACCTGCTGCCAAGCTAATTTAAGAAGAATGACTGTAATCTAATTAGAATAAACTTCACATTTCCTATAGCTTCCTGTCCCAAAGAGCAGTAAGCATGTAACAAAGTTACACGGCTTTTTTTTTTTTCCCCTTGCCCTGCTGTGAATTCTCAGCTCTTGAGTCGGTGGTGATTAGACCAGCGATAATTGACGCTTGGGCCTTCGTGCTGTCGTTGCAGGGCACAGGCTGAACATCACTGCAGAGAACGATTGCAGGCGGCTGCACTGCTCCCTGCGGGACCTGAGCTCCCTGCTGCAGGCTGTGGGGCGCCTGGCAGAGTATTTCACTGGGGACGTGTTCGCTGCCAGGTTCAACGATGCCCTGACCGTGGTGGAGAGGTGGGTACGGGGCGTTCCTGTCCCCTCGGCAGCACGAGGGGCTCTGCAGGGCGGGAAAACGAGGGAGGCTTTTTCTGCTTCCCCTTGTGATGGGTGAATTGAGATGCGAAGAACTTGGTGGCCAGAGCCTTAATTGTAAAGCCAAGCTGGGCTGATCCCACAGCAGGGACAGGAGGGGGGGGGGGGGGGGTTCTGCCCCTCTGCCCCCTCAGGTGAGACCCCCCTGCAGAGCTGCCTCCAGATATGGGGGCACCAACATCTGGAGTGAGTCCAGAGGAGGCACCAAGCTGATTAGAGGGATGGAGTAGCTCTGCTGAGAGGAAAGGCTGAGAGAGGTGGGATTGTTCAGCCTGGAGAAGAGAAGGTTTTGGGAATGACCTGATTGTGGCCTTCCAGTACCTGAAAGGAGCTGACAAAAGAGATGGAGAGGGACTTGGGACAAGGCCTGGAGTGACAGGACAAGAGGGAATAGCTTCCCATTGTGAGGGTGGGGAGGCCCTGGTACAGGTTGCCCAGAGAAGCTGTGGCTGCCCCTGGATCCCTGGAAGTGTCCAAGGCCAGGTTGGACGGGGCTTGGAGCAACCTGTGCTGGTGGAAGGTGTCCCTGCCCATGGCAGGGGGTGGAATGAGATGAGCTTTAAGGTCCCTTCTAAGTTTCCCAAGTCCTTTATGAAAGAAATAACTTAATAGGAAGGATCAAATAAATCAGTTTCTTGAAAACGCTGAGATGCTTGTTTTCCAGCATCTGCATTTGTGATGCAAAGAAATGACATGTAGAGTTTGATTGCTTTAGAGTTGTATCTCTGAAAACAAAATCACCAAAAACTCTTCTGAGGGTTGGACTTTTTGTTCTTCCAACTTTAACAATTCTGTGATTCTTTTCTTAAATGAAAAGACCTTATGAAAGCTGAAATGCAGACATTTTATTCTTCCCCTCCGAGAAACTTAATTAGCACACAGTTGCTAATTGCAGATTTTCAGGCCTTTACGCAGCTGCCTTTATTAATTTTTTTTTGTTTACATGCAGGAACATCAGACTTGTTCCATCTGATCACAAACAGTGCAATAGGCTCTGAATTATTTTTAACTAAATGGTCTAAATCTTATTTGCATGTTAGCTGAATATCAACACAGACTGGGGAAGAGCTGCATCCTGGTCAGGTGTTGAAGCTGATTTATACACGTCTATATCCAAATCGCAAAAGTCCATTTACACTGCCACGTGTGTGTTTGCACTTCCAGGCTGGTCAAAGTGACGTTATATGGATCCCAGATTAAACTGTACAACATTGAAACCGCGGTCCCCTCTGTGCTGAAACCTGACCTCATTGATGTGTGAGTATGGGATACACTCTGTCGGTGATGGCACCCAAAGTGGGCACCTCTGGGGGGTGGAGAAGCATCAGAGCTCCTGGGTCTGCTGCTCTGCCCCCTCGCTGGGAGCTGTTCTGTGAATCACCACTCCAGCTGTTGGTAGCTCACCAGCAGGGCACCTTCTTTGTACTGATGAAAGTCAAGGCTGCTGCCAGCGTTTGGGATCACTGTTTCCTCTGAGGGATGTACTCAGGGCATTTAAAGAAAAATGTGTTTGTGCTGAGAGGGAAGAACGCCCATTGTATTAGCTCTGAAAGCAAACTGGGGTTGTGCCCTGTAAAAACCTCGTTCTTTTGCAGTGTAATTACTGATTAAATAAGTGTTGCAGTAGTGATATTGTAAAGAAATGGATCTGCTGTCAGGGTGTAGTTCTAGTTGGTGGATTTTTTGCTACCAAAGTCAGATCTATGCCTCAGGTAAAAGATGGTTTTCCTAGTTGAGGGTTTCAAGTCCTTGGCTTCCAAGACAAACATGTGTCTTCCAGCTGTGCAAGCCATTTCTGGGACAAATGACTGCCTGCCATCCAGATGTTGACACTGTGTGAAATCTTGGTGCTGGTGGTGATAGGTCACCATTAGGACAGCCCTTTAGAGACCTTCCCTTCCCAAGGCTGTGTAGCCCAAACGTGTTCCCTGCCAGCTGCTGTTTTGTGGGCAGAATTGAAGGTCTGAACATGTATTCTGTATTCTGTTTTGTAATTGCATCTATAGCAGCTCCTTGGAAACCCCACTAGATTTCATCATACAGTTCCCTGAATGTCTCCTGTTAGTCCCAAGTTAATAGCACTGAATTTTGTGTTCTCCTAATGGTCTCTTTCCTTTTCTGGTTTAAAATAATTTGGGAGGTGTTTTCCATGAGCTGTTCACGAGGGGTTTTCATCCTTTGCTCTGCCTGATGGCCCTAAGAAACCTGTGATCCATTTTTTTAATGCTCTCCTAACAAAGGCACGTTTGGAGGACACCTGTCTGAAACATCCTGACTCAGATTTAATATGGTGATGACATTGTCATTATAAACTATGGTTATAACCAACCTACCAGTTGATGATAACTTGACCTTATCAATTTACACCTTTGGCTCAATACTGGGGGTCAATGGCTAGCCCAGTTGCTAGCCATTCTAAGACCAAGAAAAAAAAAACAGCAGTAAGGAATTTTTAAAGGCAGAGCTTCCGGATTTGTCTGGGAACACCCATGTTTCGTTCCCAGCGTTCTCAGCACTGTGCCCTTCTCTTTGTGTCCCCTCTGTCCCGTGTCCCTGACTGCTGCTGTGCCTCTCCCCAGCCACGCTCAGTCCCTGGCAGCCCTGCAGGCCTATGCTCATTGGCTGGCCCAGTTCTACAGCGAAGTTCACCGGCAGAACCCGGAGCAGTTCATCTCCCTGGTGTCCACGGCGCTGGAGGCCATCACCCCCCTCATCAGCTCCAAGGTACTGCTGCCACGGGGCTTCCACCTGCAGCAGGTGACTCACGAGTGCTCAGGGACCACACTGGGGCTCCAGGGGTGGGTTTGAGGGAGACACAGCAAATGTCTCGTAGGGTGAGAGCAAGAGCAGCTCTGAAGAACACTGTGCTAATTCGAGAATAAGCAATTTACAGGCTTATAAACTAATATTTTTTGGCTTGAAAGCAGGGAAATCTCTGTTTTGTGGTCTTAAGGGAACTGACTTACACTCTAATTGATAAATAAGTCAGAATCATGGAATTGTTTAGTTTGGAAAGGCTCTCCAAGACTGAGTCTGGCTGTTCCCCCAGTGCTGCCGAGGCCACCCCTAAACCACGTCCCCGAGTGCCACATCCATGTGCTGTAAATTCCTCCAGGGTTGGGAACTCCACCACTGCCCTGGGCAGCCTGTTCAAATGCCTGACCACCCTTTCCACGATGAGATTTTCCCAATATCCAACCAAAAGCTCCCCTGGCACAACTTGAGGCTGTTGCCTCTCACCCTGTCCCTTGTTCCCTGGGAGCAGAGCCCGACCCCCACCTGGCTCCCCTTCCTGGTCCTGGCAGTCCTGGTGCTGTGTGACATAGGTTCTGGGTGGGATGTTACCGGGCAGCCTGACCACCCTGTCTCTCTCTCAGGTGCAGGAGAAGCTGCTGCTCTCTGCGTGTCACCTGCTGGTCTCTTTGGCCACCACGGTGCGCCCGGTGTTCCTGATCAGCATCCCAGCAGTGCAGAAGGTGTTCAACAGGATCACAGACACTTCTGCCCAGCGGCTGCCAGATAAGGTGAGTTGTCTCAGACATGGCTCAGTGTGCACCAGGTGTCCCTGGGAGGCTGTGCCTCAGGTCTTACTGTGGCAAGGTATAACCTCAAAAAGTATGGAGGGGCAGCAATTCTCTCTGTAT
>NW_020956074.1:255197-256516 GCF_003031625.1 Empidonax traillii
CAGTGCAGAAGGTGTTCAACAGGATCACAGACACTTCTGCCCAGCGGCTGCCAGATAAGGTGAGTTGTCTCAGACATGGCTCAGTGTGCACCAGGTGTCCCTGGGAGGCTGTGCCTCAGGTCTTACTGTGGCAAGGTATAACCTCAAAAAGTATGGAGGGGCAGCAATTCTCTCTGTATTGTGGATATCCGGTGATAGTGTTTGTGATTAACGATCCATTTCAAGCAACAGCACAAGGAAAAAATACAATTGCATCTCTTAGATCTGATTCCTTCCTCACTTGCTGACACAGTCCCTGGTTCTGCATCATTTTTGCAGTACAGGCACATTGATTCTGACCTACAGGAAGAGTTTTCTGTGAAACACACGTTAGCACTCCACGTGCCTCGCTCCAAGTTACTCCAAGTACTATAAATGGAATATACTTAGAGTATTTATATTATTTCTGTAATATAAAGACTATAAATGTATTCTGCTTATAGTACTAAAAGGCCACAGTGGAGGTTGGGATATGGTTGTATGGTGTGCTAGCAAGGAAGCATAAAGTACTATACAAGTGAAGAAGCTCAGTGTATAAACCAGACAAGAACTAATGAAAGTAGAATCATATTTGTTTTTATAAACAGCAGAGACTTTACTGTTGCAGAGAAGGTCTGGTGGAGCTGGGAGCTGGTCCCAGGCCTTAAATGCCGGAGCTTTGCTTCTTCCTTACCTTGCAGAGCTGTTAGTTTTCACTTGGGCTCACCTGCCCTGAACTCTTTCCTCAAACAGCGAGCACTGCTGATGTGTCAAACAGCTGCAAAATGTCACTGGGCTCTGGGGTTGTGCTCTAACAGAAGTTAAATTGCAGATACAGTAAAACTCTTTGCTTAATGTTGCCCAGAGAAGCTGTGGCTGCCCCATCCCTGAAAGTGTTCAAGACCGGGTTGGATGGGGTTTGGAACAACATGGGCTGGTGGAAGGTGTCCCTGCTCATGGCAGGGGGTGGAATGAGATCAGAGAATCACAGAATATCCTGAGTTGGAAGGGACCCACAAGGATCATTGAGTCCAACCCCTGGCCCTGCACAGACACCCCAGCATTCCCACCCTGTCCATCAGAGTGTTGTCCAAACCCTCCTGGAGCTCTGGCAGCCTTGGGGCTGTGCCCACTGCCCTGGGGAGCCTGTTCAGTGCCAACCACCCTCTGGGGGAAGAACCTTTCCCTGAGATCCACCCTGAGCCTGCCCTGACACAGCTCCAGCCATTCCCTGGGGGCTGTCCCTGCTCCCCCCAGAGCAGAGCTCAGTCCTGCCCCTCCTCTGCCCCTGCCCAGGCAGT
>NW_020956074.1:258666-271608 GCF_003031625.1 Empidonax traillii
ATTATTTAGAAATACACGCAGTGTCACGTGTGTGAACTTCTTACCTCTGAGTAGTTTTGGCACATACAAGAAGTAACACTTCTCTTATTTTGCAGCCAAAGTGATCATCCATCAGACACTCAGCGTTCTGGAGGATATTGTAGAAAGTATCTCCGGAGAATCCACCAAGTCCCGCCAGATCTGTTATCAGTCGCTGCAAGAATCCGTGCAGGTCTCACTAGCCCTCTTCCCAGCTTTCATTCATCAGTCAGGTATAACCACAGGCCAGGTTTCATGCTGTGAGTAGCTCTCTGACTCCCTGATCACACCCAGAACAGCAGCTCAGAGTCGTGGTGGTGTTTTTGGGAAGTGTGTGGGCTTGCTGTGCCTGGGTGTGCTGTGAGGCTGTGCTGGGTGGACTGGGCTGAACCACGAGAGGAAAGGGAGATCTGTGCCAGCAGGAAGGATTGTCACACAATTCCAGAAGATGGAGATCATCTTGAGCACAAAAATAAGCTTTAAAGTACTCTGGCTGTGTTTGCCATTTACATTCTCTCCAGAAGCTCGAAGGCAAAGAGGAATAGGTCTCTTCAGATTAGGTCAAATGACGTGGGGTTTGGGGATTTTTTTTCCCCTGAGATGGAACCAGGACTGTCACTTGGGAACCTTCTTCTGGCCAGCAATTTACATTCTGTATCACATCAGAGTGCTAGTCTCACGATGAGCAAGGTGTTCCAGGAAAACTTTTGGAGTTGGGTGGGATTTTCTCAGTGAAGCAGCTGTGGAGGAGGCAAGGAAGTGCAGAGAGGATCCAAGGCAGCTGAGCTGATGCTGTGACTCCAGTGAGCTGTTGCCTTCAGGAGAGGCTGGCAGCCTCGTCAGTGGCTGTTTATTGGCTGTCAAAGGCTGCCTGATGAACGAGGAGCTGAGCAGCTCCAGCTTGCCATGGTTATTCCACCTTCCTTGGGACTGGTGAAGGGTCAGCTAGGTGCTGATCAGCTCACTGCACAACCACGTGCTCAAAGACGACTTCTGAAGCTGAGTGGCCTTTTCAGTTCCTGCCAAAAAAAGAAGCTGGATCCTGTCTCCTCCACTCCGAGCTGTGTGGATGTTTTGGATTTCCTGGTGTTTCCTGTTAACCCTGTAAAACCAGTGAGCAATGGGAGATGGGCCCAGAGCATCCCCTGAGCTCTCTCCAGGCAGGTTGTGTAGGCAGAGCACACTAAGGGCCTTGCTGGCGGTGTTGTGTTTGTTCTGAGGTGTTTGGTGCTGCCTGTACTTGTCATCCCTGGCAGGTTTTGGAAGTGGATGAACAGTTTCTTAAGGCCTGTAGTGCTGCTGTTGGTGTCAGTTCCTAAGACAACCCTACTGGTAAATTCCCAAGAGTAAATGAGGTTCCCTGAACAGGAGGAGCAAACTTAAGACATACATAAAAGACTTAAACATAAAAGACTTATTGGTGCACTCAAATGTTCCCTTAACATGCACTTTTTGCTTTCCTGTTCTTCTTTTAGATGTGACAGATGAGATGCTGAGCTTCTTCCTTACCCTTTTCCAAGGCCTGAGGGTGCAGATGGGAGTGCCTTTCACCGAGCAGATCATACAGACCTTCCTGAACATGTTCACCAGGTATTGGCCAACACTGGTCACTTCTTTCTTACTCCTCAGGATGATTTATCTTCACTTCTGCTCACACAGAGTCCTTGTCCCTAAAGAGAGTGCTGTTGTTTCCAACCCAGGACTAAATCCGAGGAGAACATTTCCAAGTCATAAGTGACCCAGCATATGCTGGGTCAATCAATTGCCCCTGTGCAATTCCAGCTCTCCCATGGACTTTCTGGCAGTGTGGGATGTTGATCTGGACTGTGACATTCCCTATTACCTCCTGCCCAAGATCTGAGGTTGTCCCATCACTCGAGCTTTTTTTGGGATATGGGGCCGGTCAATCCTCAGTCACAACCTATCCCCCTTCTGTGGCTTAATATACTTGGCCTGTATTAATTGAGCAGATTTAGAGGCATTACCTGTTTTCCAGTAAATCAGGTGAGCACACAGATCTCTGGGAAGGCTCCTAATGACTCTTTTTGTCCCAGGGAGCAGCTGGCAGAGAGCATCCTCCACGAGGGCAGCACCGGCTGCCGGGTGGTGGAGAAGTTCCTGAAGATACTGCAAGTGGTGGTGCAAGAGCCAGGCCAAGTGTTCAAGCCTTTCCTGCCCAGTGTCATCTCCCTGTGCATGGAGCAGGTGTATCCCATCATTGCAGAGGTAGGGCTGCCCTCACAGGAGAGGGAAGGGGGAATGGGAAGGGAAGGCACTGCTGAGGGGTGGCAGCAATGAAGCTTTGGCTTTTCCAAGAGCTGTAAATGTCAGTGCCTGTGGAGGAAAACTGGGTGGGAAGTCAGGGGGGACTGGAAGCCGTGTGGGTGGAGGATTTTGTTAGGACTTGTCAGGAAAGGCTAAAATTACAGAGATGGTCAAAGCAGGAGGTAAAACTCAAAACTCAGCATGATCCTATAGCTGCTGAATTTGGGGCTTCCTTTGGCTGCCAAGCGCTGCTCTGGATGTGGGTCCTCTGGCAGTGGGATCCAGGGGAGGAGTGGGATTCCAGCACAGGAGCCAACTTGGAGTTGTGTTCCCCTCTCCTGGCAGCGCTCATCTCCTGATGTGAAAGCAGAGCTGTTCGAGCTGCTTTTCCGGGTCCTGCACCACAACTGGCGGTACTTCTTCAAATCCAGCGTGCTGGCCAGTGTCCAGAGGGGGGTGGCAGAGGAGCAGATGGAGAACGAAGCCCAGTTCAGTGCCATCATGCAGGTAACTCGCTTATTCCCACCAGAACCCTTCCTGCAGTGGAGCACACAGTGCTTGTGGCAAGTGGAATCACAGAATCCTTTAGGTTGGAAAAGCCCTCTGAGATCGAGTCCAACCCTTCCCCCAGCATGGCCAAGGCCACCACTGATCCATGTCCCCAAGTGCCACATCCACATGGCTTTTTAATCCCTCCAGGGATGGGGACTCCACCTCTGCCCTGGGCAGCTGGACCAGGGTTGGACAACCCTTTTTTGCAAAGAAATTTTCCCAGTACCCGATTTAAACCTCTCCTGGCACAACCTGAGGCTGTTTCCTCTCATCCTGTCCCTTGTTCCCTGGGAGCAGAGCCCAAACCTCCTCTGGCTCCCCCCTCCTATCAGGGGAGTTGCAGAGTTAGAAGAGTTTTTCACCTGTAGTTGTGTAAGTCTTCCAAACTCGCCCTGATGTCTCATTTTGGGAGATACTTGTGTAATAATCTCAGTGTTAACTTCAGGCTGGTCGACAATACTGAAGTACTTGTTTTATTCCTTGTCTCTTGTTGGTTTGATGCAAAACTCTTATTTAATGCTCTGTAAGTGTTCTCCACACAGCCAGTGGTTTGTGTGAAGGATATTAATACTTGGTGTGCTGGTTTCCACCTGAGTTCTGAGGGCAGAACTGGCTCAGTCTTAAAGGGGACTTGGGCCATTTTTATGCATTTGACAGTAAATGGCTGGTTTGGGGGAATAAACTCTTCTTTTGTGACACCTTTAAGAGGAATTATTAAAATTCTACTGGCTGTCTCTGTACAGAGCTGATCTCATCTGCTTACATGTTTTGGAGGTGTTCAGGGTGTAAAAGATGTTTTATTTCACACTGTGCAGCCCTGCCAGGTTAGTTCAGGGTCCAGCAAATTTTGTTCCTGGGCTCTTTATTGCTTTGCTCATGCCCAATTAAGCATCCCAGGTCCCACCTCCAAATTGTTTCTGATACAGGGCAGTGACATCTGCCAGTCACCTTGGTCTTTTGACTGGGATTGAGGACCCAACCTGTGCATGTGTCCTGGTTCATTCCCCTTTGGAAGCATTCCAGAGAAACAGCCCCATCCTTCAGGAGCAGCCTGCCTGCCGAGGGAGCTGGGCTCATCCCTGTCCCTCTCAGTGCCAGCTTGGCCTGCCTGTTCCCCGTGGGCCCAGCTTAGCAGCTGCTCTGCAGGGATATGACCACGTTCCCACTGTAATTCCCAGTGATGTGGCAGCAGCACAGTTGACTTGAACAACTGCTTGTGTTGCTGTTTTGCTGCACTGAGGCTCCCAGGGGTTTGTTCTGGTGCCAGGGTGAAAATGATGTTGTTCTGCACAGCGTGTCTGATGTTTGTTGTCATATCAATCCCTTTCCTTCAACTCTGCTTTGTTCCCAGGCCTTTGGCCAGTCCTTCCTGCAGCCTGACATTCACCTGTTCAAGCAAAACCTCTTCTACTTGGAGACGCTGAACACGAAGCAGAAGCTGTACCATAAGGTGGGTCCTGCCTGACTTCTGTGCGTGGAAATAGGTGGGTGTTGTTCTGGGACTTGTTTCAAACCACTCAGGAGCTGCAGGTCAGGATTTGATGGCTTTTATGCCCCAGCCTTTGGGTGCTTGCCATGCTGTGCGTGGTTGGAGCGCTGGTACCACCTGCCTGATCCTGTGCAAGGGGCAGGGAAGGGATCCCAACTCTAGTCCAAGTAAAGCCTGGATGTGTTTCCTCCTGTGACAGTGAGAGAAAGCAGAGAACACACAGGGACAGTCTGGGAAAGTAGGAATTGGGATCATCAGTGGGATAGTGGACAAGTCCCTCCAACTATCCCATCTGTGACAGGGTATCCAGTACTCACAGGTCACTGCCAGGTGGTGTCTCCATCACTGCCAGACAGGACTATCTTCCAGCCCCTCTAATCCAACCCTGTTAGCTGCTCTCATGAGGGATTACAGAAGGAATCCAAGGAATCTGGTTAGCCTGTGAAAGCAGAGCTTTCAGTGTCCCATCTGTGGTCACAGCTGAAGGACAGCCCCTCATGTTCACAGGTGCCTGGTGGCAGAATTCCAGGCAGCTGGCCAGATTCCCTGGCTCTGGGGAATAAAACAGCTGGCTGGTGGAATGGGACTTGATGCTGGTGGCTTTACCAATACTTAAAACTTGGGTTAGAGCATAAAATCCAGACTGGTTTGAGTTGGAAGGGATCTTAAAGCTCATCTCATTCCACCCTCTGCCATGGGCAGGGACACCTTCCACCAGCCCAGGTTGCTCCAAGCCCCCTCCAGCCTGGCCTTGGACACTTCCAGGGATCCAGGGGCAGCCACAGCTTCTCTGGGCAACCTGTGCCAGGGCCTGCCCATCCTCACAGCCAACAATTCCTTCCCCATATCCCATCTAACCCTGCCCTGTGTCAGTGGGAAGCCATTCCTGTCCCTCCAGGCCCTTGTCCAAAGTCTCTCTCTAAAGGGGCTCTCTTGGAGCCCCTTTAGGCACTGGAAGGGGCTTTCAAGACCCAAAGCATAAGGTAAGTGTGGCCAAATTAATTTGCCTTATTTTAGCCATTTTTGACCTGGCTTGGCTTGGAAAATAACCTCAGTGCTGACAGGAGTTTGCAGAGCCCACGGGTGCAGTCATGCCTGGTCCGTCCGTGCAGGATTTGTCCCTGTGGCTGCCCTGGTCCCTGCTGTGGGAGCAGCGATGCCTCCTGACCACGTGCCTCTCTCCCTGTGCAGAAGATCTTCCGGACGACGATGCTGTTCCAGTTTGTGAACGTGCTGCTGCAGGTGCTGGTGCACAAGTCCCACGACCTGCTGCAGGAGGAGATCGGCATCGCCACCTACAACATGGCCTCGGTGGACTTCGACGGCTTCTACTCCGCCTTCCTGCCCGAGTTCCTGGCCAGCTGTGACGGGGTGGACTCCAACCAGAAGAACGTGCTGGGAAGGAATTTCAAAATGGACAGGGTAAGAAGGGGAACGATGATATTCCCCGGGATTCCCAGTTTTCCCCCCAAAACACGCTGGGAGCGTCTCCAGGCGGAGTTTTTCCGGGCTGTACCTTTTGTTCCAGACGTTCCCACACTCAGCAATCCCCAGCCAAGGATTTCTCACTGTAGGTAGCAGAACTGCCATGTCATCTCTCAGGCTGCTGGATGCTGGAGGAGTCAGGGAATGTGTTTCCTGGAAGAAGTTTTTGTAGGGGTAGACCAATGTTTTTCCAGAGTGGGACACTCAGATCTTTGCCAAAATCTTGCTCCAGCTGCTGGCCAGAGGGGTGACAGTAAGGACAACAGCAGAATAGCTGCAATGGCTTACAATCCTTGAAACCCCTCGTGTGTGGGAATCAAATGGGGGGTCTGTAACCTCCCTTTGGAATATCGTGGCAGACCAGCAGGTTGTGGCTTCCATCTGCTGAGGCTCGTCCATTTAGTGATTCCTCTTCTGAGGGAGATAATGGGGATTTAAGATCAAGGATGAGGGTGGGAAAGGAGACTTGGGAGAGTTATTGGCCTCTGGAAGGCAATTGCACTTCAGGAAGATAAGCACTTGGCAGGGAGTATGTGGCCCCCAGGAGCCTTGACAGAAGGGCAGCAAGGAATTACTGCTGGAAGAGCTGGGAGTGTTCAGCCTGGACAAGAGAAGGCTCCAGGAAGACCTGAGAGCCCCTGTCAGTGCCTAAAGGGGCTCCAGGAGAGCTGGAGAGGGACTGGGGACAAGGAATGGAGGGACAGGACACAGGGAATGTCTTCCCACTGCCAGAGGGCAGGGTTAGATGGGATATTGGGAAGAATTGTTGGCTGTGAGGGTGGGCAGGCCCTGGCACAGGTTGCCCAGAGAAGCTGTGGCTGCCCCTGGATCCCTGGGAGTGTCCAAGGCCAGGTTGGACGGGGCTTGGAGCACCCTGGGCTGGTGGAAGGTGTCTCTGCCCATGGCAGGGGGTGGAATGAGATGAGCTTTGAGGTCCCTTCAACCCAAACCATTCTATGATTCTGACCATACCTGCTGAGCCAGAGTGCGTGCTGAGAAGCCAGTGCTGGGAACAAAGCCTGGACCTCTGCAGTCAGCTCTGCAGGGAGCAGCTCTGGAGCCATCTCTGCTCCCTGTCCATGGGCTGCAAAAAGTGGAATTCCCCGGGCTGGGACCGCAGAGGAATGGATCAGTTCTCATGTGTGTGAACACACACCCGGGTGTTTGGCCCTCCCAGCCACCTCCTGTTCTCGATGTCACGTCGCTCTGCTGTACCAGGTGCTGTTTGATCTCTTGCAGGACCTGCCCTCGTTCACGCAGAACGTGCACAGGCTGGTGAACGACCTGCGCTACTACAGACTCTGCAACGACAGTTTGCCCCCCGGAACTGTGAAGTTATAGTTGCTGCACTGGACTCCTCTTCCACCGCTGTAGGGAGCGGATCCGTGTTTTCGGTTTGCCACCACCCCCTCTCCTCCTGGGATTTGTCAGCGCTGCAGGACACGGGGAGGGGGGTCCTGGACTCACACACCACGCTTCCTTTTAGTTCTCCCTTCCCAGCCCAAAGGCCCGCAGCTGGAGCCAGCAGGATGTGTCTTAAACGCCCACCCGTGGGGCATCCCAACCGTTGGAAAACCCCGTCCCTGGGCTTTCCTTCTGCTCTGAGGTAGCACTTTGTTGCGTCCGGAGATTTCCGTGGAGTTGTCTTGAGAGATCGTGTGCGTATCGAACGCGAGGCAGAAGCGCCAAAGACTAACTTCAGACATTCATACCTTCGTGTCATTCCACCTCCCTGCCCTGCCCAGCTTTCAGAGGAGGAGTCTCTGTTGGGACTGGTTTGGCACTTCTGTCACTCCCTTTGTTTTTAAATTGCCTTGAAAACCTCCCCGATGGTTTTTCGGGGATTAGAGACTTTTTTTGGGTTTTTTTTTAAACGTTTTCTCATCATTCCATTGTGATACTAAAACGACATGCTTAATGGGAATAAAGTGCTTACTTTGTTGTTTTAAATACTTGGGATGGTTAGTTGAAGGTGCTTTGCCATGCAGGCTGTGATCCACAGCCTTTCCCAGGATCAGTAGTAAGGAGCAGCATCCTGTCCAGTCTCCCAGCAAGTCCAGCAGCTCCTGGAAGGTGCAGATTAATGGCAGCTTCTTCCTCCTCTCTCCTTCATCACAGAATTTCAGAATGGTTTGGGTTAGAGGGGACCTTAGAAACAATCTCCTTCACACAGTGCCCGTGTTCCCTGGTGTTCTCTGTCACTCTTTGGGCTGATCCATTCATTCCCTCCAGCAGACTGTTGTCTGCATCGATCGTGGAGTGCCTGCAGGAAGAAATCTCCCCACATTCCCAGTGATCCCGGGAACTCAGAGCTGAAGGCCAGCAACTGGCCAGATCCTGGAATGGCATCTGAGCAATCCAGTGCCTAGACAGGCAGGACCTGATTCTGTGGAGCTTGTGGATCCCTGGTCGTGCACATGGGAAGGATTTCTTTTCCCTGCAGTCTCCAATCAGGTAGCAGTATTCAGATGGTCTTAATTTGTAAATTTAATAGATAAAATTGGAGAGGGACTTTTCACAAAGGCCTGGAGTGACAAGGACAAGAGGGAATGGCCTGAAGCTAAAGGAGGGCAGGGTTAGATGGGATATTGAGAAGGAATTGTTGGCTGTGAGGGTGTCAGGCCCTGGCACAGGTTGCCCAGAGAAGCTGTGGCTGCCCCTGGATCCCTGGAAGTGTCCAAGGCCAGGCTGGACGGGGCTTGGAGCACCCTGGGCTGGTGGAAGGTGTCCCTGCCCATGGCAGAGGGTGGAATGGGATGAGCTTTAAGATCCCTTCCAACCCAGACCATTCCATGAGTCTATGAAATGAGTCTTAATTTTCTGTGGTTAATGGGCAGCTGCAGCTGGGGCTGCCTGGTGGGAATGGCACCAGTTACTGGGAAGGGAGTGCACCTGGAAGAAGTGGATCACACTTGGAGATGTGGATGTGAGATAACTGCCTCTGAAAAGCTGTGAGGTCCCGAGGGTGAGCTGGAGTGTAGCACCATTTACCCCATGGTTCCTCTGGTTAGTTTTGTGGAAAACCCCTTTCCCTGTGCGTGTTTGCCCTGGGGAGATAAGGAATGCTGTTTGGATGACCTGTGCAGAGCCCAGCTGGATGTTTGGGCTCCCTACCCTGCCATGGGCAGGTGAAGCAGAGTCCAGCTTGCCCAGGATGTGCCTCACCTGGTACAGCCCCTGCAAGTGAGGACTGAGGCGTGGGTGGGTGAGGGAACAGGGTGAGATGGGTGGTGATCTGCTCCCAGCCTTCCCTGAGCTCCCTGCCCCACAGTACTTGGAGGAAGTCAGTGCCACTGTCTGAATATGAAATGGAGTCCTTGCTTTTCCTGATGCTAATTAGGTGTATGAAAAGGTGGTGCAGAGCCCAAGCCTGTCCCTCCTCCTGAGCTGCTCCTGGTCTCTCACAGCAGCTCTGCCCTGCTCCAACCTGCTGTGGGGTTCTCCACCAATTCTGCAGCTGTGGCTCCCTTTGGAGCTGGGCTGAGGGGGTTTCATCCTGGCACGGCTCCTCAGGCTGGTGCTGCTTCTGCTTGCAGATCATTGTGTTGACAGAGAGTGAAATACAAGTTTTTCTCTTGGTCAATGGCAGCAGATGGCAGAGCCCAGGCTCCAACCGACCACCCCTTGTCCTAAAACTTCTTTTCTCCTTTTCTACCCACCTGTCCCATCACCCCTGGCCCTGCAGATCCTGGAGAGGGGCCTTTCCTGACCCTCAGCCCCCTGTTTGGGTGCAAAAAGTCTCTTTTCCAGAGCCTCTTCATCAATCTATTTGCCAATGGGGAAGCCACATGGGGTGTTTTTTGCTACCAGAGGGAGCACAGCGAGTCCCCAGAGCCCCCGTGTCCCATCCCAAGCTCTGCCAGGGGCTCTGGCCCCCCACTTCCTTCAGCTTTAGGAAGTAGGCTTGAAGCAAACTGGTTTTTCCATGACTTTGTCAAGCTGCTCTCCCATGAGGTGTCTCTGGAGTTTGGGATGCATGGGAAACTCAATAAAAAGTGATTTCCCAGCATAGAGTGTGGGATGGGATTTGAAGAACTGAACAGAGGGGGCTCCCATCTGGGCAGTGCCTCTGTCCCCCGTGGTCTTAACACCCCTTTCCCAGCACCCACTACGTGTCCAGGGCAGCCCTGTGTCCCACAGAGGGGACACACTGTCCTGGGTGCTCCACACTGTGCCTCTTCCACGGGCCTGGGGGATTCCATGTGCCCCAGCTCAGGCTGGCCTGGCTAACCAGGACTCTCCTTGCCTGGACATTCGGGGGCAGGTCTGGTTCTTCGCAGGGTCTCGGTCCTCCCGGCATGGGTTTAGGCTCTGCTCCCACCGCGGCAGGGCTTGATGTTCCAGAGCGGGATGCTCTGGGTGGAGAGGATGCTCCGTGCCGGGATGCCCCGGTCCGGGATGTCCCGTGCAGGCGCGGCGGCTGCTTTAAGGGGAGGGACGGAAGCCTGACCCATCCCCGGGCTCGGCCGGGCCCCGCCGCGGCAGGTCCGACCGCCGGGCTCGCCATGGGCTCCCTGGGGCGCTGCCTGGCCCGGAGCCTCCCGCGGGGACAGCCGGGCCTGAGCCCCCCCGGACCCCGCTGCTACGGCTCCGGTGAGACACGGCCCCGTCCCTGTCCTGCCCCTGGGGATCCGCTCCCGTCCCTTGGGACCTGGTCCCTCTTCTTTTCCAGAGGACCCCATCCTCCCTTGCAGATCCCACCCTGTCCCTGAGGACTCTTTCCCCATCCTCATCCTGTCCTGGGGACCCAGTGCCTCTCCCTGTCCTGCCCTGGGGACCTGGGCCCGTCCCTGAGGACCCAGTCCCCGTTCCTGTCGTACCCTGGAGACCTGCTCCCTGTCTCGTTCTGGAGGACTCTGTCTCCATCCTCATCCTGCCCTGGGGATCCGGTTTCTGTCCTTGTCCTGCCTCAGGAGACCTGTCCCAATCCCTGCCCTGCCCTAGAGAACCTGTCCCAATCCCTGTATTCCCTTCAGCCCCTTCCCTCTCCTGCCCTTGGGGACTCACTCCCGATCCCTGCCCTGCCCCTGGGGTCCCTGTCCTGTCCCCTCCTGTCCCCAGTCTGTCCTGCCCCTCCGGGCTCCTGTCCCCCTCCTGCCCCCGAGGGCCCATCCCCTCCCGGTGCTCCCGACCCCTCCATCCTGGCCGGGTCCCAACTCAGGGGGTTCTTTCCCTCCTCTGTGGTGTGAGTCGGTGCCAGGATCTCCTACCCCATCCCCGTGTGCCAGTGCAGGGCAGAGGCCAGAGCTGGCTGCCCCCTGAAGGTCCCAAGGGGTTCGATGTCCCCGGGATGTGATGGAGGGACCCCGGAGCTGTCCTGAGGGCACGGGGCAGGATCCTGGCAAAGCAGGACGTCCAGCAATGCCCAGGGAAGGGGGTGAACTTTCGGGGTGGTTTGTCTCGCTCTGCCCCCGCCAGCACCGAGGCTACTGGGCCCTGCAGCCCAGATGGGAACCCGAATGCTGGGGCTGATGGTGAAATGCTCCGGCTTGGCGTCCTCTCTCCCTCTCCCTTCCTGTCCCCTCTGTCCCTTCAGCGGACAGGATGCGCTGTCCCTTGGGGGACTTGTGTCCCCTCCTGCAGCGCGGCTGTGGCGGGGCCCGCGGTGGAGCCAGACCCTGCTGCCCCGAAGCGCTGTGGGTGAGAGCGATGCCAGACCCTGCCATCCCCCCGTGCTCGGTTCTGCTCTCCACCAGTGGAGGTTGTGACCAGGGACCCTCCGGGCAGGGGGAAGGACCCGGGGCCGGGCAGGAGGCGGGGTGGCACCCGCGGCCCCGGGACACGGCGGTGCGGAGCCACCAGCCAAAAACAGAGACAACCCTGGGCCAGAGGGTGTTTCCTGGCCAGGGACACATCCCCAGCACTATCGGGGCTTTGTGGCACGTCCCTTGGGTCCCTGCTGGGACCCCGCCGGCCTGAGAGGCACAGCTCGGCCAGAGGACACACCCACGATGGAATGGGGGACGGCGGTGGGGACACGGATGGGGACGGGTTCCCATCGGCAGCCGCTGGGACCCAGCACAACCCGCGGTGCCGCGGGGGCGTTTTTTGGGGTCCTGCCGCCACAGCCTGTGCCGGTGCCGCGTCCCGTGGTGGTAACGCTGCCCCTCGGGCCCCGCAGCCCCCCCGGAGCTGCGGGAGAAGACGCTGGTCGTGGCCAAGCCGGACGCGGTGCAGCGGCGGCTCGTGGGGAACATCATCCAGCGCTTCGAGCGCCGCGGCTTCAAACTGGTGGCCATGAAGCTGCTCCAGGTAGCCGTTCCTGCAGGGAATGCCGCTCCGCGGGCGGCCCGGGGGTGCCGGGAGGGGGGTGCCGGTGGGGGTGTCGCCACTGTCACCCCCCGCTGCCGGCAGGTGGACCGGGGGCTCGTGGACAGGCACTACCAGGAGCTGCGGCACAAGCCCTTCTACCCCGCGCTCGTCACCTACATGACCTCGGGGCCGGTGGTGGCCATGGTGAGGGGCCCGCCCGGGGGGCTCGGGGGTCCCGGAGGGCGCGGAGGGCTCAGCTGTCCCCGTCCCGCAGGTGTGGGAGGGCTACAACGTGGTCAGGTCCACGCGGGCCATGGTTGGGGACACCGACTCCGCGGGGACCATCCGGGGGGATCTCAGCGTGCACATCAGCAGGTAGGGCAGGGCGGGACGCCGGTGGGACCCCGTGGCCGTGGCACTGTCCCCATCCCTGTCCCCCTCACAGGAACGTGGTCCACGCCAGTGACTCCGTGGAGACGGCCCAGAGGGAGATCGGCTTCTGGTTCCAGCGGGATGAGCTGGTGGACTGGGAGAGCAGAGAGCGGGATGACACCTACGGGCCCTAGGGATGGCCCCCCGCGCGTGGACACCCCCAATAAACCCCAGTGCCTCCAGCCCTGGCTCCGCTCTCGTCCCTTGGATGCCATCAGCAAGTGCTGGGGCGCTCTGGGGGGCACTGGGGTGGTACTGGGAGGCTCTGGGGGGCACTGGGGTGGTACTGGGAGGCTCTGGGGGGCACTGGGGTGGTACTGGGAGGCTCTGAGGGGCACTGGGGTGGTACTGGGAGGCTCTGGGGGGCACTGGTGGGCTGCAATAGCCTCTAAAGATCGCTGGAAGAGACTGGGGCATTACTGGGATGTACTGGGAGCACTGGGACAGCA